>NW_024081854.1:199298-354407 GCF_003009895.1 Hyaena hyaena | reverse complement strand
CCCAAGGGATACAGAAATGCTGAGGCATAGGAGCACATGTACCCCAATGTTCATAGCAGCACTCTCCACAATAGCTAAAACATGGAAAGAGCCTAAGTGTCCATCAACAGACGAATGGATCAAGAAGATGTGGTTTATCTATACCATGGAATACTACATGGCAATGAGAAACAATGAAATCTGGCCATGTGTAGCAACATTGATGGACCTTGAGGGTGTTATGCTGAGCGAAAGAAATCAGGCAGAGAAGGACAAATACCATATGGTTGCACGTATAGGAGGATTATTAGGAACTTGACAGAGGAACAAGGGGGAGAAGAAGGGGGGAAATGGTGGGGGAAAGGGAGAGAGGCAAACCATGAGAGACTCTTGAATGATGACAAAAACTGAGGACTGATGGTTGTGGGGGGGAGGGGGGATGGGCATGGACGAGGACACTTGTGGGGATGAGCACTGAGTGTTATGTGGAAACTAATTTGACAATAAACTATTAGAAAAACAAAAAAAAAACCAAGATTCTCTTTCTGCAGACCACACAACTGTATTTGCTTTTCCATTTTTATTTAGTTGCTCATCAGTCTCCTTCTCCTAGACTCACTCCTATCTAGCTTATCAAAAGAGAAATTATTCCTATATGCAAATCTCCAGGTCTGACTTAGATCAGAATATTCTTGGAATATGTATGCACATTGGCATGAAAAACATAGTGATCCTTGAGAGAAAAACATGTTAGAAAACACCAGAAATATCAATATTTGAGGTAAGCTCTACCTCATTTTATTTTAGATGATGCAAATTAATTACTTTGAATTCTAATTTAGGACCAAAAATACTTCTTACCAAGTATTTGTCATTTAACTATATGTGTAACTGATATACTTTTAATTCCAGAAAATCAACTTTTATCTTTTTATGGTAGTACCCAAATTGAGATGAACCCAGGCATTTTCTACGTTTCTATATATATTTCCTACATGAAATTGCTTTCTCCTTCTGGCTGTATTTGAAGTGCACTTATTATTCATGTTGTCACTCAAAGACAGCATAGGCCACACACGGTTCAAAAAACTGCATAGTGATATAGTTATCTTATCTGATATCTCCCTTTGTTTAGATCCCATTGGGCAATGTGTAGAAGCCTGCCTTTTTGAGAAAATAAATGTACAATATTCTCTCTTCCTATTATTTTCATCAGTGTATCTTTAAAGTTTCCTTCACCGCAAAAACAGTGGTATTCCATCGCTGAAGGATGAACTTTTAGGTAAACAAAACTCCAAAAGACTTTAACTCTTCATAAAAAATAACCCATATTTGTACTGTGTTTTAGTTATAGCCTCCAAACACATATATAGACACATATATACAGCCAGCACGAGAAAGCATTTTCATGTAGTAAATGTAAAAACACAAAAAATGCCATGCCTGCCTTCATCTCAATTTAGATACACACACACACACACACACACACACACACACACAAAGTTTACACTCAACTAATTTTATGTGTGTTTATAATATTTGGATTATAATCTAAGTTAATAAGTCAAATAATATCTTAGATACTTGTTAGAATTATGATTTTTCCTTTCAATTTTCCTCATGTGTATACATTGTCGTATGTTCCATGAACATAGGTACTTTTAAAAAATAGTTTTCCTTAGGACTCATAGCTCTAATTTCTATATCATTAGGAAAAAGAAAGCCTCTCCAACAAATAGTGTTGAGAAAACTGGATAGCAACATGTAAAAGAATGAAACTGGATCACACACACACACAATTCAAAATGGATTAAAGACCTAAATGTGGGACAAAGCCATAAAAATCATTTATGAGAATACAGGCAGTAATCTCTTTGACATTGCCTGTAGCAATTCTAGATAGGTCTCCTGAGGTAGGGGAAACAAAAGCAAAAATGAAACACTGGGACTTCATCAGATAAATATCTTCTGTACAGTGAAGGAAACAATCAACAAAACTACAGGCAAGTTCAGAATGGGATAAACTATTTGCAAATGACATATCTGATAAAGGGTTGGTATCTAAATTATAAAAGAACTTATAAAACTTAACACCCAAAACCCAAAATAATTCAATTAAAAAAATGGACAGAAGACACGAATAGATATTTTTCCAAAGAGGACATCTGGATGTCCAGTAGGCACATGAAAAGATATTCAAGATCACTGAACAGGGAAATGCAAATCAAAACTACAATGGTATATTACCGCACAATCAGAATGGCTAAAATCAACACCACAGGAAAACAAGAGGAGTTGGCAAGGGTGACAAGAAAGGGGGATCCTCTGACACCTGTTGATGGGAATTCAAACTGGTGCAACCACTCTGGAACACAGCATGGAGGTTCCTCAAAAAGTTGTAAGTACAATTACCTTATGATCCAGAAATTGCACTACTAGGTATTTACCCAAAGTATACAAAAATACTGATTTGAAGGGAGACATGCACCCTGAGTTTTAGAGCAGCATTATCTACAATAGTCAAATTATGGAAAGAGTCCAAATGCCCACAGACTAAAGAATGGATAAAAAAGAAATGGTGTGTGCATGTGTGTGTGTATGTGTGTGTATAAGTGTTTTCATTTTAAGTTCTTTATAATATAGATGCCAACCCCTTATCAGATGTCGTTTACAAATATTTTACCCCATTCCAAAGGTTGCCTTTTAGTTTGTGTACACACACACGCACACACAATGGAATATAAGTCATGAAAAAATAGAATACTGACATTTGCAATGACATTGATGGAGCTAGGGAGGATTATGCTAAGCGACATAAATTAGAGAAAGAAATACAATATGATTTCACTCGTTTGGAATTTAAGAAACAAAACATATTAACATAGAGGGACAATAGAGGCAAATGAGGAAATATACTTGACTAGAAAGAACTGAGAGTTACTGGAAGAGAGGTATTTGTGGAGGTGGGGGGTAGGTTAAATGGGTGATAGGTACTAAGAAGGGCACTTGTGATGAGAACTGGGTATTGTATTTAAGTGATAAATCACTTAATTCTATATCTGAAACTAGTATTTTATTGTATGTTAACTGGAATTTAAATAAAACCTTATAAAAATAAATATCTTTTTTATGCATTCTCGTATCTCCAACTTTTGGGCAAAGAAATTCTACATTGGCATTTAGCCATTTAAAAATTCATTAATTTACTTTACACTTGCAAAAACAGAAAATGATCATTATCGGTGCTTGAAGTTATGAAGTGATCATGTATACAAATTCATCATTTGTTGCGGTAAGTGCTAAAGATTATGTGAATCCTTCATATCAAGAAAACTTAGATACAACACATTTAACTTCTATGTTGTTAATGCTTTATACATTATAATTGTAAAACACAATTCAAAAGGTAACAAAACAAACATATTGTTTACCCTTATTTGAATATATCGGATTTGAGTATCTAGTTTTAGGGAAAGGGGAAGTGAAATTTCAGTCATAGCACCTGCTATTTACACATTTGATATGTAGCTTTTATCATAATAGTTGTATAGAAAATGCTTATATTATAAAAAAGGCTAAATTAAGTCATTAGCATACACAGTTCATTATAGGCCATCTTGGCTTCCCTATGTATATATTCTTAAATATAATCTGCATATAATATAATGATTTGAAAAATATGTACAACGTTAATATAGTATTTCAAACCTGTCACTGCTTGGCTTAAAAACAGATACATATTAAATAGAAATATAGAGGTGTCTGGTGACTCAGTCAGTTAAGCATCAGATTCTTGAGCTCAGTTCAGTTCATGATCTCATGGTTTGTCAGATCGAGTCCCACATTAGGTTCTGTGTAGAGAGTGCGAAGCCTGCTTGGGATTCTTTCTCTCCCCCCTCTCTCTGCCCTTCCCTCACTTTCTTTGTCTCTCAAAATTCAAAAAAAATTTTTAATGTTTTATTTATTTTTGAGAGAGAGATAGAGACGGCATGAGCAGGGGAGGGTCAGAGAGAGGGGGAGACACAGAATCAGAAGTAGGCTCCAGGATCTGAGCTAGCTGTCAGCACAGGGCTCGAACCCATGAACTGTGAGATCATGACCTGAGCCGAAGTCAGACACTCAACCTACTGAGCCACCCAGGCGCCCCATAAAATTAAAAAACTTTAAACAGAAATATAAAGTGTAAAATTCCTCATTCTAAAAATTAATGTTAATGTGGCAGAGAAGTCGGGGGACCTAAAGTTCCCTCATCCCTCAAACAGAGCAGTATTAAGGCCAGAAGACTTGGAATTCCAGGAATCAGGTTACACAGTGACAAAAACACCTCCAGGGACTGAAAGGGACAACCTGGCAGGCCACAGGTTAGTGACTGCAAATTGGAAGAGATAAAATGGGCAGCGGAGGCACAGAGGGGATGGATCCCTTTTTGTGGGGAGACAAAAGGAAGAGAAAGAGTGGCTATGAGAGTCTATGATTGTATTTGGACAAGAAAAACCTCCCCAGACCACGGACCAGACAAGAGAATGAAAAAACTGGAGAAAGAACCAATTTCTAACTTGCAAATGGTCTTAAGAGTGAGGATCCAGGGTTTCAAGGCCTTCTTTGAACTGGGGATGTCCACCCTGTACAAATGCCTGGGGAAGAGGGGAGCCAGCCTCAAGCTCAGTAATGAGCTCAAAGGAACAGAGAGAGGAGTCCACTCCCTTAAGTGCTGTGGGAAGAAGGTATTTTCCCACTTCAAGGACAAAAGACCCTGTGGGTGCCCACCAGCCAGAGACACTTGGCTGGCTGGGCAACCCAGAACCGGGTTGCACATAGCAGGATCCTTTAAGACCTCAGGGTCTGAATCCTAGCTGAGCACCTGGGAGGCACGGCATACTGTGGAATTAGACAAACTGGCCCACTCATGCCTGCATGGCACTGTGAAGATGGCCTGAACAGAGTGATCTGGGACACTGTTCTGGGGAGGAGAGACTGGGGTGTCACCATCTTTCTCCCTATCACCAACAAGATTGGGCTTCAGGGAACAGACAGCTGGCACACAGTGGGGGCAGGACCTGCCTACACCAAACCACACTCTGCATTAAGTCCTATAAGTTCTCTGATTCTCTGCCTTCTTTTTTCTTTCTTTTTGCTTTTCATTTCCCCCACTCCTGTAATTTCTCTCTTTGTATGGGATAAGGCTTCTTCCACCAGTCCCCCCCCCCCATCACTTTTCTAAATGTTTCCAGGTTTACTTCAATGAACAAATCAAAGCATACCATGTGGAAGTTCCAAACCACCACTAAGAATAGGGAGATAAAACAGAGTCACAACAGAGAGCATGCAGCAGAGTCCAAAAACACCTGATTGGCCAGGCCCTGGACAGTATATGACCCCTTTTTTAATATAGTAGTGCTCACAGGTGCAGAACACATAACAGTCTATTAAACATGTAAGGGCAGAAAAGTAGCCAAAATGATGAAATGGAAGAATTATCTTCAAAGGAAATTACAGGAAGAAATGTCAACTAGAGAACTGCTCAAAACAGACATATATAATATCTCTGGTACAGAATTTAGAATACTCATAAGATTAATAGCTGAAATTGAAAAAAGCAAGGAACACAGAAAATCTATTGCTGCAGAATTCAAGGAAGTAATAGTCATTACAAATTAAGAAATGCTGTAAATGAGGTGCAAAATAAACTAGATGTAGTAACAGCAAGGATGGAGGAAGCAGAGGGGAGAATAAGTAAAATAGAAGATAAAATTATGGAAAATGATGAAGCTGAGAAAAAGCTAGATAAGAAAACTAGACTATGAGGGTAGAATTAGAGAACTAAGTGGTTCAATGAAACATAATATACCTGTATCATAGGAGTTCCATAAGAAGAGAAAGAAGTGGGCAGAAAACTTAAATTATAGCTGAGAACTTCCCTAATCTGGGGAAGGATGCAGAAATCCAGATCCAGGAGGCACAGAAAACTCCCTTCAGATTCAACAAGAATAGGCCTTCTCCACAGCATATCATAGTGAAACTGGCAAAATACAAAAATAGAGAATTCTGAAAGCAGCTAGGAACAAATGGGCCTTAACCTACAAGGGTAGACACATAAGGGTGGTAGAACATGTGTCCACTGAAACTTGCTGACCAGAAGGGATTGGCAGGAAATCATCAATGTGCTGAATAGGAAAAAATATGTAGCCAAGAATCCTTTTATCCATCAAGGCTGTCATTTAGAATAGAAGGAGAAATAGAGGCTTTCCCAGACAAACAAAAACTGAAGGAGTTCATGACCACTAAACCAGCCCTGCAAGAGGTCCTAAGGGAGACTCCGAGATGAATGATGCAAAGACTACAAACGATCAGAGACATCACCACAATCATGAAACCTACAGATAACAAATGACACTAAATCCGTATCTTTCAATAACAATGCTGAGTGAAAATGGACTTGATACCCCAAAAGACATAGGGCATCAGAAAGGATTAAAAAAAAAAAAAGATCTATCTATAAGCTACCTACAAGAGACTCATTTTTGACCTAAGGGCACCTTCAGATTGAAACTGAGGGGATGGAGAACCATCTATCATGCTACTGAAAGTCAAAAGAAAGCTAGAGTAGCCATAGTTATATCAAACTAGATTTTAAACTGAAGGCTGTAACAAAAGCTGAAGAAGGGCATTATATCATAATTATGGGGTGTATCATCAAGAAGAGCTAACAATTGTAAATGTTTGTCCTCAACCTGAAATGACCAAATACATAAATCAACTAATAACAAACATAAGCAATCTTATTGATTAAAAAAAAAAAAAACAGTAATTGCAGGGGACTTTAATACTCCACTTATAGCAATGGGCAGAAAAAAAAAATCAATAAAGAAACAATGGCCCTGAATGATACATTGGATCAGATGGACTTGACATATATATTCAGAACTTTTCATCCAAAAGCAGTAGAATATACATTCTTCTTGATTGCACATGGAACATTCTCTAAGATAGGTCACCTACTGTCTCATAAAACAGCCCTCAATAAATATAAAAGAATTAAGATCATACCATGAATATTTGCAGATCACAATACTCTTGAAATCAACTGCAAGAAAAAATTTGGAAAGCCTACAAATGCATGGAGGTTAAACAACATCCTACTAAAGAATGAATGGGTCAACCATGCAATTGAAGAAATTTAAAAATATATGGAAGCAAATGAAAATAAAAACACGACTTGGGGCACACCTGTGGTTGAGTAAGTTAAGCATCTGACTTTGGCTCAGGTCATGATCTCACAGCTCGTGTTTGAGCTCCGCATCAGGCTCTGCACTGACAGCTCAGAGCTTGTAGCCTGCTTCAGATTCTGTGTCTTCCTCTCTTTCTATACCTTGCCCACTCACATGGTCTCTCAAAAATAAATAGCCATTAAAAAATTAAGAAAAAAGAAAATGAAAACATGACAGTCCAAACCTTTTGAGATGAAACACAGGCAATCCCAAAAGGAAAATACATTGTAATCCAGGCCTATCTCAAGAAAAATTCCAAATACAAAAATAACTGCACACCTAAAGGGACTAGAAGCAGAACAGCAGAGAGACCCCAAAGCTAGCAAAAGAAGAGAAATAATAAAGATTGGAGCAGAAATAAACAATATAGAATAATAAAAAAACCTACAGTAAATCAATGAAACTGAGAACTTTTTTTAAAAAAATAAACAAAGTGGATAAATCCATAGCCAGCCTTCTTCAAAGAGAGGGCCCAAAGAGGTAAAATGATGAATGTAAAAGGATATAGTACAACGAACACTACAGAAGTACAAAAAAATTAGAGAATACTATGAAAAAGTATATGTCAAAAAGCTGGACAACCTGGTAGAAATGGACAAATTCCTAGTCACCCACATACTACCCAAACTCAAATGGGAAGAAATACAAGATTTGAACAGGTCCATAACCAGTGAAGAAACAGAATCAGTTATCAAAAATCTCCCAACAAATAAGAATCCAGGGCCATATGGCTTCCTAGGGGAATTCTACTAGACATTTAAAGGGGAGTTAATCCTATCCTTCTCAAGCTGTTCCAAGAAAATAGAAATGGAAGGAAAGCTTCTGGAGTCTTTCTATGAAGACAGCATTACCTTGATTCCCAAACCAAAGACCCAACAAAAAAGGAAGATTACAAGCGAATATCCCTGATGAACATGAATGAAAAAATGCTCAACAAGATCCCAGTAAATGAATTCAGTAGTATGTTAAAATAATCATTCACCATGATCAAGTGGGATTCATTTCTAGGCTGCAGGACTGGTTCAGTATTCACAAATAAGTCAATGTGATACATCATATTAATAGAAGAAAAAAAATCATGATCCTGTCAACAGATGCAGAAAAAGCATTTGACAAAATACAGCATCCTTTCTTAATAAAACCCGCAAGAAACTCAGGATAGAGGGAATATACCTAAATACCATAAGAAGCCATATATAAAAAGCCCACAGCTAATATCATCCTCAATGGGGAAAAACTAAGAGCTTTCTCCCTGAGATCAGGAACACGACAGGGATGTCCTCTCTCACCACTGTTGTTTTACATAGTGCTGGAAGTCTTAGCCTCAGCAATCAGACAACAAAATGAAATCAAAGGCATCCAAATTGGCAAGGAAGGAGTCAAACTTTCACTCTCCACATACAACATGATACTATATGTGGAAAACTGAAAAGACTCCACCAAAAAGCTGCTAGAACTAATACATGAATCTAGAAAAGTCGCAGGATACAAAAATCAATGTACAGAAATTGGTTGCATTTCTATACACCAATAATGAAGCAACAGAAAGAAATCAAGAAACCGATCCCATTCATAACTGCAAGAAGCATAAAATATCTAGCACTACACCTAAAAAGATCTAAGAGATATGTATGATGAAAATGATGGAAAAGTTATGAGCAAAATTGAAGACACAAAGAAATGGAAAAACATTCCATGCTCATATTGGAACAACTATTGTTAAAATGTCAATACTACCTAAAGAAATCCCCACATATCAATACAATCCCAATCAAAATTGCACCAGCATTATTTTCAGAGCTAGAACAAACAATCTTAAAATTTCTATGGAAACACAGAAGACCCCAAATAGCCAACGTAATGGTTAAAAAAGAAAATCAACATGCGGGAGGTATCACAGGCTTTATCCTCCACTACAAAGCTGTAATCATGAGGACAGTACAGTATCGGCACAAAAACACAGACTAAGGAAACCAAATAGAGAACCCAGAACTGGACTCACAAATGTGTGGCTAACTACTCCTTGACAGGGCAAGAATGAGTGAGTATTCAATGGAAATGGTGATGGGAGAACTGGACAGCATCATGAAGAATTAAACTGGACCACTTTCTTACACCATACACAAAAATAAAATCAAAATGGATGGAAGGCCTAAAACGTGAGGTAGGAAACCATTAGAACCCTAGAGGAGAAAATAGGCAACAACCTCTTTGACCTCAGCCACAGCAACTTCTTTCTTGACACATCTCCAAAGGCAAGGGAGATGCAAAAGCAAAAATGAAATATTGGGACTCCAACAAGATAAAAACTGCACTGCAAAGGAAACAGTCAACAAAATTAAAAGTCAATGGACACTTTAGGAGAAGATATTTGCAAATGACGTATTGAATAAAGGATTAGTATCCAAAATCTATAAAGAATTTACCAAACTCAATACACCAAAGTCAAATAATCTAGTTTATGGATTTATGCCAATTATGGGTAAAAGACATGAATAGACACTTTTCCAAAAAAAGACGTCCAGATGGCAAACAGACACATGAAAGGATCACTCATCATTAGGGAAATACAAAACAAAACCTCATTGAGGTAATACCTCATACCAGTCAGAGTGGCTAAAACAACTCAACAAATAGATGTTGACAAGGATGTGGATAAACTGGAACACTCTTGCACTGTTGGATGGGAATGCAAACTGGTGCAGCCACTCTGGAAAACAGTATGGAGATTCCTCAAAAAGTTAAAAATAGAATTACCCTATGACCCAGCAATAGCACTACTATGAATTTATCCAAAGGATCCAGGAGTGCTGGTTCAAAGGGGCACACGTACCAATGTTTACAGCATCACTTTCAACAACAGCCAAATTATGGAAAGAGCCCAAATATCCATCAACTGATGAATACATAAAGAAGACTTTATATATACAATATAATACCACTTGGCAATGTGAAAGAATGAAATTTTGCTGTCATTTGCAACAATGTGGATGGAAATAGGGTTATTATGCTGAGTAAAATAAGTCAGTCAGACAAAGACAGATGTCAGGTTTTCACTCAAATGCAGGGTTGGAAAAACTTAACAGAAAACTATGGGGGAAGGGAAGGGGAAAAATAGTTTCAAACAGAGAGGAAGGCAAATCAATAAGAGACTCTGAAATACAGAGAACAAACTGAGGATTGATGGGGGTTGGATGTGAGGGGAAAAAGGGTGATGGGCAAGGAGGAAGGCACTTGTTGGGATGAGCACTCAGTGTTGTATGTAAGTGATGAATCATGGGAATCTACTCCCAAAGGCAAGGACACACTGTATACACTGCATGTTAGCTAACTTGACAGTAAATTATATTTAGAAAAAATTAAGAAACTTCTACCTCTATAATAAACATAATAATCTCACCCAAGGACGGGGCGCCTGGGTGGCTCAGTCAGTTAAGTGTCTGACTTCAGCTCAGGTCATGATCTCACGACTCGTGGGTTCGAGCCCCGCATTGGGCTCTGGGTTGACAGTTAGCTCAGAGCCTGGAGCCTGTTTCAGATTCTGTGTTTCCCTCTTTCTCTGCCCCTCCCCAGCTCATGCTCTGTCTCTCTGTCTCAAAAATAAATAAACGTTAAAAAATTAAAAAAAAAATCTCACCCAAGGAGAAGAAAATAGTTTTATAAAGAATGTTTGCATAATAGAAATAAAATTATGTTACCCAAAAAAATCAAAATAAGCTTTCAATATTATGAATATTCGTGTCTATTATTCAATATTTCAGTAGAAAAGGACAAAAAGGAATTTCTGGGTACTATTTGTAAGGACATACAAGGTCCTGCTTGGCAAAAATTGGGACAAGAAGATTACCAAATGTTGTTTAATATCAAGTTGGGAACTAATTAGATTCCATACCTTGTAGTCATGTATTCAACTACATGTTCCAGAGCATTTAGTCACCCAAGTTCCATTATTGGTGCTGGTTCATTTTCTGCTCACAAGAAATACAGTCTAGATAAAAAGAAAATAAAGCAAAACAAGTTATATAAGATTTTCAAAATTTAAGCCTGTAATATGTGGTATGAATCTAGAAGAATGTTATGCAAAACAAAACAAAACAAAACAAATCAAAAAACCCAAGAAAGGTAAATAAGATTGGTAGATGAGCACATTCTTGTAGAAATCAAAATTTAAAATAAAATCAATCATTTTTCACAAAAACAATACAAGGTGAATAAATGGAGATTCAAAAAGAGACAAGAAATTTAAAAATATTGGAATGTACTTTAAGAAAATGTCATTTTAAGAGTAGTCTATCATTTGGAAGGAAAATTGACTTCCATATTAAAGTATGTTTATACCTTAAGTTTCACTGACCATGGATAGTTTCATTCATAATGATGCCCAGATCTCCCTGTCCTCATTCATGAAACATTCAAACTCAAGTGAAAAATAGTGTTTCATCTGACTTCTGCAAAGGAAAGACATTTTAACATGTGGTTAAATCAAGCAAAGGGAATACTGAACTTAGTTCTCAAAGTATCAATTGAGAAATGTAAAATTTAGCCAAAAATATAGGCTGATTGATGCCAAAACTTTTGACTAATTTTCCCACTTAGCTTATTTGGGGTTTTGACATATTAGGCATTTTTCAAAATTGTATCATCCTGAAACAAAAATGGAAGATTGAAAATAATTTAAAAAAAAAGATTATCCTTTTAAAATACATGTACCAGGGCGCCTGGGTGGCTTAGTCGGTTAAGCGTCCGACTTTCGCTTAGGTCATGATCTCGCGGTTCGTGGGTTCGAGCCCCGCGTCAGGCTCTGTGCTGACTGCCTGCTCAGAGCCTGGAGCCTATTTCAGAGTCTGTCACTCCCTCTCTCTCTGACCCTCCCCTGCTCACGCTGTCTTTCTCTCTCTCATTGAAATAAATTAAAAAAAACCATTAAAAAATTTAAAATAAAATAAAATAAAATACATGTACCATTGGAAAGCGTCATATGAATGAATATTAAACAGTTCTTGACTTTAGGTAACATCCTTTACCTTACTTATCTCTAGTATTTTTAACGAGTTTTCTCTATTTTCCCTAGGCTTATATGTGTTTCTGAATCCTTGTTGAGAAGGTAAAATATTTCCTGAATACATAAGGGGCTGTTCAGGACAGACAGAGTAGGGATGCTATTATGGCTGCCTCATGAATGCTGAGGAAAAAAAAATACATGTTGATAACTATAAATTAGTACTTCTACCTAAGAGACAAAGAACATTTAAGTCTGCAGGAACGACTTTAATTTCTAACAAAATTATTTTTTTTCAAGTTTTTGTAGTACCTTTCTCTACTGAATCTCTCCATTTTACTCATTCACTGCCTATAGACATTTCTAAGAGTGTTACTTTCCAGTGGAATATCATCTCTTCTTAGGGACTATGTCTAACTGTTCAGCAACCACAGCAAGATTGTGTAAGTTTAAAGGAAGATAATTTTTCTGTACACAGTTAGTAGAACTAGAGTTTAAAAAAATACCTTAAGGTATTTAGGGAAATCATTCACATTATGTTCCCAATATATGGAAAACCACTTTCTATGAGAAAATAAAAGACCAAACCAGCATTCCTTAAGAGTGTCTGATAAAATTTTAACCTTACTTGTTCCACCTGTCCAAAATGTAAAAAGTTCATTTTTCTTCATAATAATGTAATTCCAGTAGTGGTAGTAATTTTGTCTTTTACATATCAGGTGATCTATATATATAATATTGCCTAGTACAGTACAAAGAACAAATACTAACCCTCAGTCAGTCACTCTAAATCAACACATCGTCCAGAGACCTCTATCTGTGATATGGTCATGGCACTTGCGATGAAAAATCATCAATATCTTGCATGCAGGAATAGTAAACTTATACATATTATGTGCTAGGTAAATAATTTTTCTTATTATTAAAATACTTACCAGATTCAACTTAAATGTTTTAACTATCATACCTAATCCCTAGCAAAGGGGCTCTGGATCTAGAACTAATTGAATAAGTAGGTTAGTTCCAAAATTGCTGAATAAATGTTAATACATTTTGGCATTTGTCCTTATGGAACTGTAGTTTAAATGCTCTAAAAAAAAAAAAAAAAACACAAACTTCAGTAAATGTGTTATTTAATTAAACAAAACAGAAAAATGGAGAAGAGTGCTGTCCTTAGAAATTACTCCCTTCCTTGGGGCACCTGAGTGGCTCAGTTGGTTAAGTGTCCGACTTCGGCTCAGGGCATGATCTAGGTTCATGGGTTCGAGCCCCACGTCATGCTCTGTGCTGACAGCTCAGAGCCTGGAGCCGGTTTCAGATTCTGCATCTGTCTTTCTCTCTCTCTCTGTCTCTCTCTCCTCCCCCCGCCCCCCATGGCCTTTCCTCCACCCATGCTCTGCCTCTCTTGGTCTCAAAAATATAGATAGAAAAAAGGAAGGGCAGGTTTCAAGGTCCATCATTAAAATAAAAAAAGGAAATTACTCCCTTTTTTCTCTGTGGATATTTACAAATTTTAATTTCTGATAGATACCATAGTATATAACTGGTGATCGACAAATCTGATAGATGAACTAAGTCCAATAGGAGGCAAGATTACAATAGTGAATGACACGGGAACCTGGGTGGTTCAGTTGGTTGAGCATCTGGCTCTTGATTTTGGCTCAGGTCATGATATCACAGTTGTGAGACTGAGTTGCATATAGGACTCCATGGTGACTGTGGAGCCTGTTTCAGATTCTCTCTCCCTTTCTCTCTTACACTCACTATCTGAAACAAGAAAAAAAAAATCTGAAAAACAGAAGCTCATTAAAGTTAATAGATGCCTGAAAGTATTACAATGATTTGCTCAGAAATATCTAAGCTGAAAAGATTAAAGAAACAAGGCACTTATTTCATAATATAGATTTTTATTAAGCAACAACTGACTGTGAGGCTGGTTATTAAAGAAAATAAAAGTTACCAATGGAGGCAGAAATAAAGGGCTATAAGAGGGAAAAGTTTGCAGTTGTGGTAAAGCAGGTCACATACGATCTGAGCAAATCTCAAATTATAAAATTATCAATGCTTGTTGATATTTTTCTATAGAAAATTATATTTAAAGCTCCATGAAGTTTTTTGTTTTTGTTTTTTTTTTTTTGTTTGTTTTTTTAGAGATCAGGCAGTGTGGAACGGAGTCTGTTTATTTTTCATTTCAAGTTTTTATTTAAATTCCATTTAGTTAACATGTAGTATAGTATTGGTTTGAGGAGTAAAATTTAGTGATTTGTCACTTATATAGAACACCCAGCACTCATCGCAAATGCCCTCACTGTAAAGTAGTCCATTACACAAGAGGCCGGTGGCAAAAATATAACTACCTACAGGAAGTTGAGAACTCCTATAGCTAATCATATTTCCCAAAGACAATGAAGGGTTTCCTGGTGCTGCTTGAAGAAATAATGTACTTAGGGTCAATACTTCCCCATCTCAGGACCAAGGAATGATAGAAATAAAAAACAAATATAGCAAGGTCTAGGATTGTGACATCATTGGTCTAATAACCAACTCCAAGTAAAAAAATAAAAAGTTTAAACCACTTAATGGGACATCAACCATCCATATTTAAATTGAACTACAACTCTAGAGGTAAAAAATGTATAAAATACTAAAATGAATTATCCTTTTGTTATGCATTTCTAAGTTTCCTATCAAAAAATACATTTCATATCAATAAATAAGTTAACAACAGAATTGAATGATAATAACTATTTGCAAATAAAATTAACTAAGTTAACCTAACTGGAAGTGATCTACTGCTTTTACTGTTTTGACTAAGAAAGTTAATCAATGCTTGCTCTATCCAAATTCTGTTTTTTTCTCCTTTTGTTAGGCCTTACAATCTTTTTCCTAAGAGCCAAACATATGTATCAGGTAAAACCAATGGTTTTAAATAGGCTTTTAACATGGTGAGGGGGCAGAAGGAGAAACATACAATAGTCCAAGAATTACCTCTGTCTTTTAGTGAGTTTAGGTCTCTGGCCTGTGACCACAAGCCTTTCTCGTTTTTTCTCTTTCCTCCCTTAAGTGGGACAGGATTGCTACAGGAGGCTGAAGTTGGTTGGATCACTTCTCCCGATTCAGTTTGACTGACAGAACCCTCAAAGATTAGGCTCCGGTTAGTCCGTCCTGTGGGCAGAACTTGTTAAGGAGAGCAGAGTGTTCTGGTAGAGCTCAAAATGGTTCCTTTTCTCCCCCTCCCCCTTCTGGAAGTACATGGGAAGTTTTCTGATATTTAGAACCCTGTGGATAGCCTGGACGTAAGCAGTGCCAGGGTAAGAAAACCTGAACTATGACAAATTGATGGTGGCTCAGGATGGACAACTCGGTTAAAAACACGAAGAGTTCACAGTGCCAGGAGAGCCTTCACAAGTCTGTGACTTTTATCTCCAGCACCTCTACCAGGTTCTCCGAGTAACTATTTGAGGAAGTTCCTCTGTGCTTTCATCAGGCAAAGGGGTGAAGGAACCATTGTGAAACACAGAGCAAGCACTCTGTTGTACTTAAAGCCAGCCCTCAGGAGAAACTAATTATCCAGAACAAAACCATTGTCTATCTGATGTTTTCATTATACTGTTTCTTGACTATACTGCCAGATGATTATAGTTATAATACAAAAATTCCCAAAGCTGCTTTCTTCAATATATTTTAATTTCAATTCATATAGGATACATGGACCAGCTTCCCATATTAACTGGCAATCATGTTCATTAATTAGTAATAGATGCATTATCTTAACTTCAAGTACCTTTTCTTTCATACCAATGAGAGTAAAACATCCCATACATAGAAGCCCTTACTATCACAAAGATTATGCAACTCCAGGTAAAAATACTGAAGAGTGGTTTGATTAGATCAGACTTCAGTGTTCCAATATACTAGCTTAATTGCTATATACAATTTTATTTGTGAAAAGCTCATTCCAAGTGTTTCAGATTCAGACAGTTACAGGCGATGGGTTTATAAAAATTAAGTAAATCCAAGGAAGAGACAAGAATAGTTAAGTCGAATTCTCTTAACTTCAACATAATTTCATATAAATAAGTAGATAAATAGGACTAACATTTTAAATATAGGAAAAGTTCTTTGTTAGTTATAAGGCTAGGAATTTTATTAAATATCTAAAGATTTATAATAATTGACAGGAACAATGTTTGTTTAAAGTTTGTCCCCTTCCTAGAGTAAGGCAATTTTATATTTATGGATTTTTAGAAATATTTATCATAAGTAAAAAATTTTAAATGATATATTCATTTTAGATTGTGGTTTTGTGCTTCCCTGGGTTATTGAAATGGCCTTTGTTCTCAAATAAATATTATTGCCTGTCCATCTGATTAAGTTAATCAGAGCATAGAATTTCGGACACATGAACAGAGGAAGGTCTAAAGAAGATATGCTCAGATACAGAAATACTAAAATAATGGTAACTGAAAGAAAGCACTTATAAGTGCTCACAGTAAAGGAGAATCCAATTAGCTGAGCATGGAGAAGGGCTCTCTATTCCAGATATAGTCTGTCTTCTACAGCAGGGCAATGTCAGGAAAGAAAGATTTACCTCAATTTTTATTTTGGGGTTTTTCCACATGATTGGTAAAATAAAGGCTAGGTGTGACATGAATCAGGAACTAGTTCTCAAGATTTTTTATTAGAGGTCAACAATAGGTATACACATACATGCATTTTAGAAGAAACCAGTATCTAGTTCTGCATAAATCCATGCTATTAGACATTTTAAATGCCAAAGAATATTTGTAATCAGTACATGTTGTAGAAATTAACTTCAGAAACTGCTAGAAGCTACTGGTTTGGTTCTAATGTTTTCTTAAAAAAACCTTAAAATGCATATATATGTATATATTGTTTCTTTTAATTTATTTTTTTCTTTTAATTTATTAATTTATAAAGACTTTTTATTTCTTTTAATCTAACACTGGATGGTCTTGCCAGCTGAAGTTAATATGTAAAAGTGGACAATTGGCTTTCACTGTTATTTTTATGAAGTACAATTTATATAAAAACTAAGTTATGAGCTATGGATAATTTCTGTTCTTTTACTCCAAGAAAAGTGCTCTTGGCTGAATACTTTTCTTTAGTTTTCATATACTTTCAACATCCTTTTTATGAAACTGGCCTTGAATTCTGTTTCCTCTTCTGATTTCATAAGCCAAAAATAGACAAAGCATCAAGACAGGCTCCATAAATTCAGTATGTTTAAAAATGGAAAGTCATCATGACCTCTAATGCATTTCATTATGCCTCGGCCCTTTCTATGAACACCTTACAATCTACAGCAAGTACCTGGAAATAAGGCTCAATTAAATGCTCTTCAACACTGTTGTGGCCTGATCTTTTCTTTTCTTAAGTTTATTTATTTATTATTTACTTATTGAGAGAGAGAGAGAGAGAGAAAGAGAGAGAGAGAGAGAGGCCTAATCAGGCTCAGTGCTGTCAGCAAAAAGCCAGACACAAGGCTCAAACTCGTGAAATGTGAGATCATGACCTGAGCTAAAGCCGGACACTTAATTGACAGATCCACCCAGCACCCTCTCACCTCTTTTTAAAACAGGAGGAAACTCCTCTCAATTTTGGTTGGAACACAAAGACACACGATGCTAAACACATTGAAAAGATACAAAAAGACTTACCATCCTTACATAACGGAGGTCTCAGAGATGAGCAGTCTCAAGAAAGTCCACGAAGCTTGAGTAAAAACAAGGAAAGCACCTTGGGCTGAGGCTTATATTGTGGTCATGGGCGGGGTGGAGGGCTGAGTGAGGATTCCCATAGGAAGGCAGGAAATTGGGTGGCCCTAATCTCCTGCAGGTGCTAAAGCGGAAACATTAGGGCTCCCTTACCACCTTGCCCTGGTGTGGGGTTCAAGAAAAGGCAGGGGCGCCTGGGTGGCTCAGTTGGTTAAGCATCTGACTTTGGCTCAGGTCATGATCTCACGGTCTGTGGGTTCGAGCCCCGCGTTGGGCTCTGTGCTGGCTCGGAGCCTGGAGCCTGTTTCAGATTCTCTCTCTCTCTCTCTCTCTCTCTCAGAAGTAAATAAAACATTTAAAAAAGAAAAAAAAAGAAAAAAAGAAAAGAAAAGGCAACCATGAGGTTTGGAAGCTGATTACAGTCAAATATCAAAATAGAATTTAACTCATACCCATAAAATCACTAACTTGTTCTTACAGTTTACCACCTGAATTTTATTTCCCTTTTCACTTTTATGATCCCTTTTTAAAAACTTATCATCTTTGCTGAATCTCTATGATAGTTTGACTCATATTACCGTAGTTTTGTATTCACATTCTTTCACACATATAGTTTCTAGAACACAGTAAGTACTACAGTGTTCCCCACTGCATTACCTCCTCCACAAACATTTTATGCTTAAATAAAACTGAGGGACATGTTTAATATTACATGTGTAACCTCTTTATCTGTGTTTTATGTATCCATCAACCCATCTCCCTCAATAAGCATTTTAAACAGAAGCCATGCCTCCCTATTACTGTATCATGTTAATTACCTGTGCCTGGCACATGGAACAGCAACACAAGCTGCTAGAAATTTGAACATGTAGGGAGCAGAACCATGGAGATCCCAATCATGATTAGAGGCTTCCTGCCACGGAATTAGTTTTTGAGATGCAATCAAATGTGTGACTTAGAATTAGATCCAACAATTCAAACTATTTAAGTTCAAAGAATTAGGAATTAGAGCAAATTTCAACGAATTTAAAATACATCTTTTCAGTATGTAATTTATAAACATATTTCTACCTAATGATGAGCAACTGATAAAATATTTTATATTTGTTTAATAACTCCCAAATAGGTTTAGTAGTCTTCTTACATTGCATTCTCTAAGGAAATATATTCATCTAAAGAACACAGGGGCACCTGGGTGTCTCACTCTGTTAGGCATCCAACTTCAACTCAGGTCATGATCTCACAGCTTGTGCATTCGAGCCCCGCATAGAGCTCTGTGCTGACAGCTCAGAGCCTGGAACCTGCTTCAGATTCTGTGTCTCCCTCTCTCTCTGCCCCTCCCCCACTCATGTTCTGTCTCTCTCTCTCTCCCAGAAATAAATAAACATAAAAAAAAAAGAACAAAAGGGCACTTCCTACTTTGAATAAAAGTGTGTCTGCATAAAAACTCATTAATGGCCAGATTACCATATCCTAAACTAGTAGTATATTAGCATTCGAATAAAAAATTGGAAGTTTTAAACATATTTCGAAATGGAAACATTAGACAAATTTATGTGTATCCTATTTTTTCCCACCATGCAATACATGTGGACTTCTAATACAGCTGCATGAACAACAATGGATCTCAAAATTAATTAGCTGAAAACTTAAATATAACTTTATAATTATTTTTGTATTATGTTAAAGGGGGGAGATTAAATGTCAGCATATATGAAGTGTTGTTTTGTTTTGTCTTCACACACTTAGCTGGTAACATTTAGTGTATTCTTAGCTTATTTAACAAAGGTAATTAACATTATGAATAGTTGGAAGATATTTAATACACAGAGGGGAAGAAAAATGCATCTTTAATAAGATGTAAATTTACTCTCTGATATAATCCTAGATATTATTCAAAATTGACATTGCTTTACAGAATAAAGATTAGGAATCAAATGATTCTGCTTTCATTTGTGAGTAGTCAGTATACAATGTAAAAGAGATTAATATCATCCAGATATTTGGTTGAAAGCTAAAATAATTATATGTCACTTTTGTTTATATTTTATTAATAAACCACAAGTTGTTATGTAACACAATACATTCAAACATTAAACATCTTCAAAGAATTGTTTTTCTTTATTCACATACAATAGTTTTACACAATTTGAAATGTAATTTGTTTTAAAAATTTTTTAACGTTTATTCATTATTGAGAGACAGAGAGAGACACACAGAATCCGAGGCAGGCTCCAAGCTCTGAGCTGTCAGCACAGAGCCTGGTGTAAGTTTGAATCCGTGAACCGAGAGATCATGAACTGAGCAGAAGTCAAATGCCTAACTGACTGAGCCACGCAGGTGACCATAAAAGTAATTTAAACATAGCACAATGGTCTTCATATATGTATCTATTTATGTTTCATAAATTTGGAAAGTCAATTCATTTTATTTTATTTTTAAAGTTTATTTATTTATTTATGTGCATGAGTGAGCAGAGAAGGGGCAGAAAGAGAGGGAGAGACAATCCCAAGCAGACCCTGTGCTGTCAGCAGGAGGTCTAGAGCCCTATGTGGGGGCTTGAATCATGAACTGTGAGATCATGACCTGAGCTGAAACCAAGAGTTGGTCGCTTAACCAACTGAGCCACAGAGGCACCCCTGGAAAGCCAATTTAAATCTTCTTTTTATGTGTATAAATACGGTATGTGAATATTTCTCCCTACTTAAGTTAATTTTCAGAGTTCTAAAATAATATTACATAAAATAAGTAGCATTTGGCTTTCCAAAAAATCTGAATTTGCCATATATATATGAATTTTAATTCATAAAAACTAATTATTATCAAGATATAGTCATCTTAGTTTTATATTCAAGTTGATTAAACTAATAATAGGCCTTAAAGGTAGATAATTTTTTCAAAGAGATGTTTTAAAAAATAGTGTCCACTTGGTAATTGTGGATTCACATAGAGAAAAGTTTAAAGATGAAGACAAGTAGTATGCTTTGATACTGCCTTCGTTTTTCATAGTTCAATTTTAAATATATGATATAGTTGGTCACTCTGAGGAAGAAAAAATTTGGAATTTCAATGTAATAGATACCTAACAAGTATCATTGGTGATCATCATTGCTTCTTCCATCCATTAACAGATCATCAGTATTTACAACAGTGGACTTACCCAAAGACAGTGCTAACTCTTCCCTGAGAGGGAGATGACATCAATAAAGATACTCTTTTGCGACCAAAAATCAAGTTGCTGCCAAAAAAGATTACCAAATGTAGGCGAGAAACTTATTCCACCAAGCTAATAAGGACTGTGGTAATGCTGGGCACACGTGTGGGTTACTGTTAGAGAATCCAATTGAACTAGACAATGTTTGGATATAGCTTAAACCTTAATTTTGGATGACATTTTTAAATGGGTTTCTGATATTACTAAGATTCAGCTGCTAGGTGTGTATTTCATTCAGACCCAGTCATATTATTTGTAACCTAGCAACGATATTTAGTCTTTTACCATTCCTGCTAAAGTCCTTTCAACATTTACAAAAGGTCTTGAGACTTATTCCCAGAGAAGTCTTGGTCTGAGATAAAATTGGGTGTAACTTTTGATAATATTTGTTTATACTGAGTGGTCTGTTTTCAGCACTGAGGAAAAATGAACTGTTCATGAATTTTATTCATGTTTCTTGGACATCCTCAAGTGTTGATGGACTTCCATACAGCCCTCATATTTCTAAAGAGCTGGTTGGTATGCATTAGTCTCACTTCCATAGCAGGAGAAAATTCTTGAAGAACTTTCTCTTCCTCCCAGAAATCCACTTAATTGGAATCATTAATGTTAGCTCAATATCCCACCGTTTACATTTATATGAAGCTATTTGGCATATTTTCTTTTCTCTTTTTCTTAAACTAGTGTGGCCATAAAAAAAAGTATATTCTTCATTTCTTCTTTCTGCAGCTTCAAGGAATCCTCACCTGATCAAAGCTTGCTTATCTTGAAGATCATGTGTTCTGGGGATAAGTTCCATCTGGAAGACTTCTGATACCATTATTTCTCTGATATTCATCATACATAAAATGTAAATCATAATACTTATTCACTTGACTTTCTTGAACACATGAGATCATATAGCTGGTAACTTTAGGGATAACAGTGGTAGTGACGATAGAAGGTGAAGACTGAGGATGCAGAGGGTATTAACGCATCCCATGTTCAGCATTAAACATGAGCCTTTAGAGGGGTGAGACTTGAACATTTTATTAAGGCATATCATGATTTAAATATAAAAAAATGGCTTCCTATTCTAATTAGGCATTATGTGTGAGTATGGTAATATTTGGAATACACTTTTCATGAGTCTAGTTTAATAACTGCAGACAGAGTAAATGTTCTACTCTAAAAATCTACCACTTGTATCCTGAATTTGGAATGAATACAGTAGATTTTAAAACTGTTATTTTAATTTTGCTCTTATCTGGATATGAGAGTGTATTAATAGCATTTCCCAATATTTACCATTTTGAATATTAATCTAGTAAAAACTATGGAACTTAACATTTTATTTGAATGCAGAGTCATCCTTTAAGAAAACCAACAGCTTCTTGCTGAGACTGTTTGACAACATCATTTTTTTATGTGCTATTTACTTTGCCAGTCGATGGATAGAGTTAGAAGTAATATTATAAGTATCACAACTCCAAAATCGTAGGAGAAATGGAGGTTACACTGCAAGCAACATTTTTCAGTGGAACTGGTCTCACAGTCATGCCAGGAGAATGTTTAAAAATACATCAACATCAGTGAATGTATCACACTAAAGGGACATAGGAGGTGAATTTAATTCTATTCTTCTGAAAGGGTTCTTTCTTTAATCATAAAACCACATTCACTTTTTTAAAGGTAAATTTTGTCAAAATTTTTAGCTACTTCTACAGCCATATTAGGTGATTTTTCAGAATTAATCAGGTTATATGAGTAACTCATTATTTTGTTCTCTCCATTAAGCAACCTGAAATGTGTACAATTAATTTGTGAATTTGAATCATTAGTGGAAAAAACCCCTAATAATAGCGAAGAAGAGCTTAATGCAGATGATAAAGTGTGGAAACTCAAAAGTTCCTTACTATTCTAATCCATGTGTCTAGTGATTTAAGGAGAGAGAGAGAGAACGGATTTCCTCAAAGTAAGAATATATAAATGTATCATTTTTTAACAAAAATTTCCCTTGGTTATATGTGATTAGATTTACTCATGAATATAAAGGTATTTAGTTAAGTAGACAAATGAAGAAGGCTATAGACTAAACAACCATTCTTTGGAATTAAATGTCATTTGTTTAGAATGGTTTTGATTATTTTGGCAAAACATTAGCTTTGTCTGTATGTGTATTTCAAAAAAGTCGAGCCATTTTATGGAATCAAATATTCATGTTTAATTTACAATATATGAATATTTAATTGAAAAATATTGTGGTGAAAACTGACTTTAAAATACTATAACAAATGTAGCTTGCCATCAAAGGAATCTGGAAGTCTCTACAGAAAATTTCATTCAAGCTTATGATCTTGAGGTTCATTTTGATATGATAACTGGCATTGCATAGACTGAAGTAAAATGAGTGTGCAGTGTGGTTTAAAAGTAACCTATAATAAAATAAGGATTAATACTCTTTGCATTTTCTTCAGAATTCATATCTCATTGGTATATCATGTATAAATAGACACTATTTCTTTAACACAACAAAAATATAATACTGACCAGCCTCATTATTCTGCTTTCAAATGAAACTGGACTTTCTATGATAAAACCACAACAAATTGTTGCAAAGAAAACTCATACTTTAGAACATTTAGTAGAATTGAAGTTCTCTATGCATTTAGGTGTGCATTTGTATAAAAATGATACTTTTTTGAAATGATAATTGTCTTAGAGTTGCTTCTTCTATGGTATGTTTGGGTATAGAATTAAACTACTTAATAATAACAATGTAATAAATTCATTATTTTATGATATTCAAGATATACATGTTAAGATCAAAATTCCAAAGTTTATCTAAAAGATTAATGAGCTAGAATTTTGCTCAGATGAATTCTAGAGTTAACAGTGGATCAGTGAAGAATCCTTTTGAACTTTCAGCAACGGTTGAATGGATCAATGTGATAAGCAACCATATAGTATGTAAGAACAAATAAGAGAAGTGAAAGTAATCAATTGCATTTACCTGATAATAATCTACCATACATTTCTGCTACAGGCATTTGGAAAAAAATAAACCAATTAACTGAAGTCGGTATTATATTTTTTTAGCATAGAAGTTAATTGTAATACAAAAGTGTTAATTGAAATAAAATGTCTGTAGGTAAAGAAATGTGATATTCTTTGAAATGGTTTAAAGACAAAATATGTTTTAAACAAGTTAACATATATACCTTTGACATAAGATTTGCCTTTTGATAATTGCTTCATCAAGTGGAAATAGCTGGACTTCATAAAGATATTGTGCTCACTGGCCCAGAATATTTTGTGTTTCATATGTTTATTAGAAGTTGTTACCATTATGGTTTCAAAGAGGAAAATTACTCTTGCCAATTACACATCAGCTCTAATGGAAGCAGCTTTGAGAGAGCTAACTGAAGGCTGTTTATATGTCTGGTAAAACACAGCAACAAAATCACTTCATATCTGAGTGACTGGCATGTGTCAATGGTTATATTGTTTTCTGAAACATTTGTGTGTGTGTATGTGGGTGGGCGTGTGTGTGCAAGATGTAAAAATATGTCAGTTATAAATTCATCCCCTTTTATAGCCATTGGGAGAAAATGTTTGAAGCTGGAAAATATGCTCCAAAATATCTGTGTAAAAGTATAAAAATAAATATATACTGTACTGAAATATCTAATAATGAGACATGTAGTATTAAAATTTTTGTAGAAAAATTTGTAGGCTAGACTTAGGGTCAAATACTTTCAAATGCAAAATGGTGAATATACTTTAAATTTTTATTATTTAAATTTAAAATGTTAAAATCCTTTCCAAATATAAAGTATAAGATACATATAGAATCTTGATAATATTATGATATAACATTTTATATCATGAATATTACATGGCTTGCTTTAAGTGACTTCAATTAATTTGAATCTCTAAAAACCATGAATTATAAAAACAAATACTAAATGTGAAAAATAAATGCACATATACAGTGAAATTACTTTAGCTCCATGTGATAGTATTCACTGTTATTAATATCACAGAGAACTGGTTAGCCCACCAATTTCTGGAAGGGCCAATTTCTAATTCATCACTCATTATATAAATATGTGGTTATTACTGCATGTAATGAAAATCTACCTGCTCAGTATATCTGAAACTAATATAACATTGTGTGTCAACTATACTCAAGTAAAAAATAATATCTGTTTGTCCGTATCCATAATCTGCTGTACAATTTCCCACTTCATCACTTATGTGGTAAGAAAGGATTAAGTATTAGAAAGAATCTTTCTTTTTCTTTTAATTTTTTAATGTTTATTTATTCTTGAGAGAGAGACAGAGACAGAATGCGAGGGGGAGAATGGCAGAGAGATAGGGAGACACAGAATCCGAAGCAGGCTCCAGGCTCTGAGCTGTCAACACAGAGTCCGATGAGGGGCTCAAACCCACAAGCCATGAGACCATTACCTGAGTCTAAGTCAGACACCTAACCGACTGAGCCATCAAGGAGCACCTAGAAAGAATATTTCTAAATACCTTCTGATTCTCAGAACACAGAAAACCTTCAAAATTACTCAGAATAATAAAAAAAAGCCTACTAAATCTAATAGTAGATTTAACCAAAACTTTACCAAAAAACCGTTTTGAAAATAATAAGTTTTGTATCCTAACAAAACAAATTATAAAAAAATAATCTTTAATTTTGTAATATTTTAAAAGCCATTTGTGGAGCTCTATCACAAATATATCCAAGCCTTAGATCCCCAAGAGGTTATCAAGAAAATGAGAATGAAGGAAATCTTGGCATTTGTGACAACATAGATGGGCTTTGCAGGCATTATGATAAGTGAGATAAATCATAGAAACACAAATCCTGTATAACTTACATGCAGAATCTACAAAAGTCAAACTAATAGAAACAGAGAATGAAATGGTGGTTACCAAAGTTAAGGAGTGGAGAAATTGGGGAGTTGCTGGTCAAGGGTACAAACTTGCAGTTAGAAGATGACTACATTCTGGAACCAAAGCACAGCATTGTGATTAAGTCAACAACGCTGTAGTATTGACTGCTAAGAGACTAAATCTTAAATGTTTTCAACACAAAATGAAATAATTATGTCACATGATAGAAGTATTAGCTAATGCTATGGTGATAATCATACTGCAATATATAAATGTATGAAATCAACACATTGTGCATACACCTTAAACTTATATAATGTTATATATCAATTATGTCTCAACAAATGTCTTAAAAAATAAACAGAAAATGTTCAGTGATTCTCAATAATATGTTTATATGATGACAAGCAACAGAGGCACAGTAAGATCAGGTAAGTTGTTTTGAGTGGTAATTGTCAATCTGTGCTTCAAAATTGTCTGGCAAGGCTGTTAAAGATAGAAATTCTGCTTGAACTCACCTCCTCCACAAACACACTGAATCTACACCTGCATACAGGGTAACTTCTAAAGAATAACAAGGGTGGACTGAAAAGCTTTCTCTGGACAACAAAGGATAGAGAGACCACACAGAGAACAGCAGGAGAGACAGAGGCACGGTAACTAGGGGAACCCTAAAACCCAGCACTGCAAACTGCAGTGGGGAGAACAGTACTGAGGTATCGGAAGCAGATTTGTCTGGCCTGGGGTACAGACACACAAAAAAAGTCATTTTTGAAAGGGCAACTAGAATATAAAGGAACTAGCCTCTGTCAAATGGCAGGGGAAATGCTGAAACTCAAACCAGGGTTGGAGGGGATGTAAGGCCATGTTTTTCACTTCCTTTACATCTTGATATCACTGATAGGAGCAGGGTCTGAATGCCATAGCTGGCCTGGTACCCCACTGAATGCCAAGCTCCTAGTCCACATTAATCCCAGCCATCCCCTTAAGGCAGCCCCAGTACAGATCACACTGGGATATTCCTGGACAGTGTCCACTACGGTTCGAATCATTTCACCTGGTGATACAGGCACAAAACACCCTGCGACACCCTAGGCTTGTACCAACTTCAGCTCCACATGACTCTCTAGAGAGCCTTCTGCACAGAGCACCCTAGGACAACCCACCATACCTGCTTCAGCACCACCTGTGCTGCCAAAGGACCCCTGCATGAATAACCCCAGGATTCACCAGCCTGTGCCCAGTTCAGTTCCAGCCATTGCTCCAAACAACCTCAGTGTGGAACACCCAAGGAACCCCTGGCCTATACCTAATTTGGCTCCAACCATTACTGCAGGGTGCCCCTTGTGCAAAAAGACCCAGAACCCCCCCCACCTTGCAGCCACTTCAGCTTTAGCTGATCTGCCAGCGTTCCCTCTGTGTGGTGAGCCTCAGGACTTCTGCCCTAGCTGTACTCACTTCAGTTTCAGCTCTCTGACAAGGGTGGCCCAAGCTAGGAATACCGAGGGACTCTCAGACTATGCTCACTATAGCTCCAGCCAGCCAGCCAAAACTGCCAAGCAAATGCAGTCTACAAAAGGGATTTCCTACACAAGTCTATTCCCTCAAGTTTAGGACAAGACATTGTTCTGCTTAATTCATAGATACAAACACAGAAAGTCAAACAAAATGAGGAGATGGAGTAGTAATATGCTCCAAATAAACAAGCAAATAAACAAAATAAGACAAAACTTCAGAATTATAAAGTGAAACAGAGATAATAAATCTATCTGATAAAGTGTTCAAAGTAATGGTCATAAAGGTGATCACCAGACTAGACAAAAGAGTGGATGTACTCAGTGAGCATTTCAACATAGAGATTTAAAAAAAATTAAGGGACAGAAAACCTGGAATGAAAAATACTAGAGAGGAAGCAACAGGATATTAGAAGATACAGAAGAACAGATTAGTGACCTGGAAGATGGTGTAATGGAAGGCACCCAAGCTGAACAGCAAAAAGAAAAAATAATTAAAATGATAAAGCTAAAAGGGTCTCTTGAAAAGATCAAGAAAATGAACGTTCACACTATTAGTCCCAGAAAGAGAAAAGAAGAGAAAGGGGGCAAAAACAAACAAACAAAACCAGAAACAAACAACAACAACAAATAACCAAAAATGTATCTGAAGAAATAATAGCTGAAAATTTCTTAACCTGAGAAAGGAAATGAACACTGAGGTCCAAGAATTTCACATAGCCCCAAACAAGGTGAACCCAAGGATATCTATACCAAGACACATAATAATTAAAAACACAATGATTAAAAATAGAGAGAATTTTAAAAATAACGAGAAATAACCAGTTACATATAAGTCCATCAACTGATTTTTCAGCAGAAACTGTATAGGCCAGAGGGAGTGGCATGATCTAATGTGTGGAAATTAAATACACAAACAAATAACAAATCCCACAAAAAGAACACAAAACTACAACCAAGAATACTCTACCCAGCAATCATTCAGAACTGAAGGGGAGATAAAGAGTTTCTCAGTCAAACAAAGAAAATCATCACCACTAAACCATCCTTAGAAGAAATGTTAAGGGTATTTCTTTATGTAGAAAAGAAAAGGTCATAATAAGAAGAAATTATGAAAGAAGAAAATTCACTAGTAAAAGCAAACATACAGTAAAAGTACAGATCTAACCTTATAAATCTAGTATGAAGGCAAAACAACAAATGTGGCAAAATCAATTATATGTAAAAAATTAGTTAAACAGCTTCACAAAATAAAAAGACATAAACTATGAAAACATATAAATAAAAATGGAGTGCGGAAATAAAAATGAAATTCTACTGGAATGTGCTCAAACTAAAATGATCATCAACTACATATATGATGTTATATATGAAACTCATGTGACCAGAAACCAAAAATATGGTAAATACAGAAAAAAGGAAGAGAAGGAAACCCAAGTGTAACATTAAAGAAAGCCATCAATTACAAGGAAAAAGAGTCAAGATAAAAAAGGAGCTGAGAATTATAAAATAATAAGAAAGTAATTAACAAAATGGCAATAAATACATAACTATCAATAATTACCTTAAATGTAAATGGACTAAGTACACTAATTAACGTACACGGGCTGATGAAATAGATTAAAAAAATAAAAACCAAGATCATATATATGCTGCCTATAAGAGAGTCACTTGGACATACAAACAAATACAAACTAGAAGTGAAGACATGGAAGAAGATATTCCATGCAAGTGGAAGCGAAGGGGGGGGGTGGAGAATGAGGAGGAGGAGGGGAGGAAGAAGGAGAAGTGGCAGAAGTGGTAGCTCGAGTAGGATACTTATATCAGACAAAATACACTTTAAAACAAAGACTGTAGCAGAGACAAAGAAGGGCACTGCATAACGATAGAGGTCAATCAGTGTAGAGGATATAACAATTACAAATATCTATATACTCAATATAGGAGCACCAAATACATAAAACATGTTAACACAAACATTAACATACATAAAGGGAGAAATTGATAGTAATACAGTAATAGTAGGAGACTTTAAGTCTCTAGTTACATTAATGTATAGATCACCCAGACAGAAAATCAGCAAGAAAACAGTGGTTTTAAACAACACATTGGACTAGATGTACTTAAACACATATAGCCAAAACATTTTATTAAAAAACAGCAGAATAGGAGCACCTGGGTGGCTCAGTCGGTTAAGCATCCGACTTCAGCTCAGGTCATGATCTCACAGTTCATGAGTTGGAACCCCAAATCGGGCTCTGTGCTGACAGCTAGCTCAGAGCCTGGAGCCTGTTTCGGATTCTGTGTCTCCCTCTCTCTCTGACCCTCCTCTGCTCATGCTGTCTCTCTCTCTCTCAAAAATAAATAAAACATTAATTTTTTTAAAAAAATAATAAAAATAAAAAACAGCAGAATACATATTCTTTCAAAGTGCACATGAAACATTAACCAGGATACATCACAACAGAGTTCACAAGACTGAAATAATATCAAGCATCTTCGCTGACCACAGTGATGCGCAACTAGAAATCAACTACAAGAAATCAACTACAAAAAAAAATGGAGAAACACAAACATGTAGATGCGAATAAACAGTCCACTAAACACCTAATTGGTCAATGAAGAAAACAAAGAGGTAATCAAAAGAATACAAGGAAACTAATGAAAATGAAAACACAACAGTTCAAAATATTTGGGATGCAGTGAAAGCAGTTTCTAAGAGGGAAGTTTATAACATAATAGGCCTACATTAAGAAACAACAAAAATCTCAAACAATCTTAACTTACACCAAGAGAAATGAAAAATAAAAGTCCTAAGTAGTAAAAAAACAAAAACAAAAACCTCTCAGTAGAAGGAGTGAAATAATAAAGATCAGAGAAGAAATAAATTGAGAATAAAAGAAACAGAAAAGATCAATGAAACCAAGAGCTGATTTTTAAAAGAAATGAACTTGATAACCTGTTAGCCAGAATCATCAGGAAAAAGAGAAAGTCTAAATAAATAAAATCAGAAATGAAAGAGAAGAGGCAAGAACCAACAACACAGAAATACAAACTGTTTGAGAGACTACTTTGAAAAGAAAAATTCAGTTTATTTATTTCAAGAGAGAGACAAAGTGAGTGGAGGAGGAGCATAGAGAGAGGGAGAGAGAGAACACTGTCAGTATGGAGTCGGATGCAGGACTCAAACTCACAAACCGTGAGATCATGACCTGAGCCAAAACCAAGAGTTAGACACTTAACCAACTGAGCTACCCAGGTACCTCAGTATGAAAAATTATATGTCAACAAATTGGACAACCTAGAAGAAATGTTTAATTTCTAGAAACATATAATCTTCCAAAACTGAATCAAAAAGAAATAGAAAATCTGAAAAGATGACTAGAGACAAACTGCAATCAGTAAGCAAAAAACTACCAACAAACACAATTTCAGGGCCAGATTCACATGTGAATTCTACCAAACATTTAAAAAAGAGTTAGTAGTATTTTCAAACTATTCCAAAAATAGAAGGAAAATTTCTAAATTCATTTTACAAGGCAAGCATTACCTCAATACCAAAACTAGACAGAGACACTACAGAAAAAGAAAACTACAGGCCAATATCCCTGATGAACATACATGCAAAAACCCACAACAAAATACTAGCAAACTGAATTCAGCAATACATTAAAAGATACAACCAAGTGGGACTACTTCCTGGGATGCAAGAATGGCTCAATATTCAGAAATCCAGCAATATGATATACTGCATTAACAAAAGGTAAAAATCATATGATCATCTCGATAGATCCAGGAAAAGCATTTGACAAAATTATACATCCATTCATGACAAAACCTCTCAAAAAAGTGGATTTAGAGGAAACACCTCAACATGATAAAAGCCGTATAGAAAAACCCATAGCCAACATCATACATAATCGTAAAAAAACAGAGCTTTTCTTCTAAAATCATGAACAAACAAGGATGTCCACAATCACCACTTTTATTAGTGGTACTGGAAGTCCTAGATTTAGCAATCAGACAAGAAAAAGAAATAAAAAGTATCCAAAATGGTAAGGAAGAAGTAAAAGTGTCACTATTTGCATGATACTATATATAGAAAGTTCTAAAGACCCCACCAAACAGCTGTTAGACTAATGAAGGAATTCAGTAAAGTTACAGAATACAAAATTAATATACAGAAGTCTGTTGCATGTCTATACACTAATAATGAAGTAGCAGAAAGAGAAATTAAGAAAATTCATTTACATTTGCACCAAAATGAATAACATATCTAGGAATAAATGTAACCAAGGAGACAAAAGATCTGTACTCTGAAAATTTTAAAATATTGATAAAGTAAATTAAAATGACATAAGCAAATGGAAAGATATCCCATGCTTATAGCTTCGAAAAATTGATATGGTCAAAATGGCTATACTACCCAAAGTTAACTACAGATTTGATACTCTTGCTTTCAAAATACCAATAGCATTTTGCACAGAACTAGAAAAGATAATCCTAAAATTTCTATGGAATAACAAAAGACTCCAATCAGCCAAAAAAAAATCTTAAGAATCAAGAACAAAATTGGAGATATCACAGTCTCAGATTTTAAGCTATACTACAAAGTTTTAATAATCAAAGCAGTATGATGCTGGTGCAAAAATAGACACAACATTCAATGAAATAAGACAGAGAGCCCAGAAATAAATCCACTCTTATTTGGCCAATTAATCTATGACAAAGTGGCAAGAATACACAATGGGGGAAAAGCACAGTCTCTTCAATAAATGGTGCAGGGAAAGCTGGACAGCTATATACAAAAGTATAAATCTGGATCATTTTCTTATACCATACACAAAAATAAGCTGAATATAAGTTAAAGATGTAAGTTTGAGACCTGAAACCATAAAACTTCTAAAAGAGAACATCAGCAATAATCTCTTGAATACTGACTTTAGCAACATATTTCGGTATATCTCCTCAGGAAAGAGAAACAAAAGCAAAAATAAAGAATTGTAACTACACCAAAATAAAAAATTAAAAAGGTTTTTACAAAGCAAAGAAAACAAAATGGTAACTTACTGAATAGGAGAAATCATTTGCAAGTTATATTTCTGATATATATTCAAATTTGATTAATATCCAAATTAAAAAAAAATAGAACTCAGCACCAGAAAATACCACACAAAACAAACAAAACAATGAAAAAATGGGCAAAGGGTCTGAATAGACTTTGTTCAAAATGCATTGCAGAAAAATATTGAAGATTTGCTTTTAGATTTTCCAGCAGAGAGAGAAGTGACACATAGAGAGAAATAAGACACACAAACACAGAAATACATGGGTAGAGATATAAGTCTATCTAAAATCTGACATAATTAGCCAGGTTATAAGAGACAAAGGTATATAAAATATATTTTAAATCTTACTCAATTATTCAGTGTTGAAATGCAAACATCACTACATTTGCTTTTTGGAGTATAAAAATATATAGTATATGAGATTTTAAAATGTACTGAGATACATTTTAAGAAACAACTTTAAGATAATTTATAAATATTTTTATGTTTTCCTTTTTCTACCTACCTTCGATCTACATTATATTTTGTTCAGAATTCAATTACCTCTCTGCTAAAAATGACAATAATCAACTAATTCATTTTCCTGCTTCCAAACTTAATCCATCAAATCCATTATGCATCTAGCTTCTGTAAGTAACTTTTTAGGAGAAAATAATCATTTGAGTAATATAGTCATTGTCCCACCAAACAAAGTCTAAAGTCTTGACACACCAAATCTGCCCCTCACCTACACCCTCATCTTATCTCTTTCTTTCTTGCTTAATCATCATCAATAATAAAGAGAGAATGCTTTCCCATTTACACAGTCTTGTTTCATTCTTCTTTGTCTTTATGCTTCTTACATGAGTGGACTATATTCCCTTTTGCTATAGTCTTCATTTTAAATTTTATTCTTAAGTTGTCACCTGTTTTCAGAAATGCTACTTCTTCCAGAAATTTCTATATATTCTACTGGATTTTAGCTGTATCCAATCCTCATGTTTCCCCCAAACACTTCTCTCAGTGAGCGCCTCTCATCTGTTCTCCATAATATCCTACATGTCTACCTACTTTATCTCTGTCTCCATCACTTTATTAAAGGGTTGCTAGTTTTATTTGTATATTCAGTACCAGGGATATATATTAAACACACACACACACACACACTCACATATATATGTATGTGTAATATGTATATATGCATACATAAATGCATACATATATATAAATAAATATACATTAAAATATCTCAACATTGTTCTGTGGTGGTTTTATTACTCACTTAAATGCCACTGAGTAAAATGAGCTAATTAATTCATCTCTGTTTAGCAATATATGTATGGGACACAGATTTGAACCCAAGAATACCTGGGTCAAAGTTAATGCTCATTTCACTATGCTTCATGTTTCTAAGTGAAATATTAGAATTAAATGAGGTGAACATTCATAAAATAAATAGCTATCATATTTAAAATGAGACCTCATTTCCCAACTGTTTTTATTCTGAAAGTATTTTCATACCTAAAAATATATAATTATTATACATTCTAAAAATTTTAAGTATGCCATTATGCTTACTTTAAATTATTTAAATTGATATACAATTATAGGTTTGACAGGTAATATTCATAACCTTAGTAAAAACTAGTAAATATTTACTAAAGAATTCAAACATATTATTGAAATGGAATAAAATTAAAAATAATGATGCAAGCTATTTCTAAACATTGAAGACATTTATTCACTTAAAAATTTTTCTACTTGAGGTTTATATATCCATCAATGAATCAATCAATTCATATATCCAGATGTATACCAGAGTAACTGTAAAAACATTTACTATCTTTAAAGGAAACTTAATTCTTTTTTTTTTAACTACATCCATTACATCATCAGATTTTCTTCCATCTGAATACAACATTATTTGGTGTCATAAATCTAGAGGCTTCAAAAAAATACAAGCCCACATAAAGCATCCTACTTATGCAAATAGTGCATCTGCTGCTGTTTGAGGAGGCCAAAGACTATTTTCAACTAGACTCAGACATCCATAATATAGGGAAGATTAAGTCAATCAAAACAAAATTATATTAGAAATATTTAATATCTTAAATGCCATCATATATGCCTGCTCATAGAGTCACTTCAAATTTCCCAGAAAATTTGGATGTCAAATCATATTTTCACTGACCAATACTCAATTATTCCCAACTAGAAAATTTCCTCTGTAGTTTTAATTAGTCTAATTATCATTTCTAACTCTTTTACATTATCATCATATTGACAATTTATTTTCTGGGTACTATTAAAGTCTTTCCAGTAGTCACCTATAAAAGGAGGTTAATGCAAGGGTAAAATAACATTTTCCTTAAGTTCCAATATTTTGTAGAACCATTTTCTTTGTATATGGTTGGATGCTTATGCTTTTAATTGCATTACTAATATGTATGACTGAAATATGAATAATGTTTTATAGTTTCAGAAATATGCTTATATAGCTTATTAAAGAGTCCAGTTCCAGGCCCAAATCCTATGTACAATTTTTCAAGCCTGACCATAGATGATCACAAGGCTTTGCCTAGCAAGTGTTAAAGGGGAAAGCAGTCTTCCCCATGCTAGACTTAGGGTCCATCCAGTGCATTACAGTTTTGTAAAAGGATGTCAGACGAGGACCCAGCCCCAATCCCATCCCCCTCCATGGCCTGCCATGTTCACAAACATGTCTCTATCCCTAACCCCAGTGTCTCCACTCAGAGGCTTCCCGGTGGAGGGGATGGAAGTTCAGGCTGAAACCGTTTTTAGGAGTTCCTCCTTAGACCGTTTGTGCAGGGTTTTGATTAAGATAGTTCTCTACTCTGACTCAGTACTTTTCCACTCCTAGCCCTTTTCTCTTTCCTTCCCTGAGACCCCTACATCTATGAAATGGCAGGACCTTTTTATTCATGGCTCTTCAGCAGTGAGAGCTGCTATATATGTCCTATATATATAGCATTTGTCCTATATGTCATACGACTGACACTTTCTTAATAGTGGTCCATGGGGAAAAAGAAAACATTACTGCCTCTCCTTTTGGCCTCTTGCTTACACAACTACAGTAAATGAATATTTGACAGATACTGTCAGTTCGGGGTCCTTGTCCTAATGGACCACTTACACACCCAGAAGCTCAAAAGTTAATCTTATGTTTCTTCCAACCACTCTGTGAAGAGAGCTATCAACTATTGATTGCTCACATATCAAGAAGAAAATCTATGCTCATTTAGAAAATACATGCTTTAAATGTAGGATAGAGTTTTCTGAATCCTTCAGACAACATTTAAAATTTGCTAAATGTGTATAGCTACTGGGTTTATGTTGCACTTAATACTTTGGATTTATTTATCTACGTAATTATGTAACAATAAATTAAGCACTGTGAGGTATTAAATTATTCACAGGCAACACGAATTCTAGGAGTTAACAGTGGCTAAGGATAGAGTTCAATACAAAGCAAAATAATAATCTTCAGAATATATAATTTCTTTAACAGTAACTAATACTGACTTCTCTTTAGGAAGCATTTTGTATCTTATTCTAAAGATGTTTCTGACCCTATCTATTGTAATTTTTTTTCCCTAAGGGTAGGATATGCTTTTACCAGTATCAGTGACCAGAGATTCACTACAAATAATCTGTAATGATGAGGTTGGGGAAGAGATATAATTAGAAGGATTCGTGACAGGGGGTTCTCTGCCTACCTTCCACAAGGGTGTACTGCCTTGTATTGTCTCCAATATGATAAAAGAAATAAAAACAAAATTAAAAACAACAAAAAGAAATGAATGCAAATTGCTCTGCGCCCCCTTCTCAAAACTATAATTTTTAAATGTTTATTTTGTGTATATATTGTAATATATTTTATGTTTTCAAATTAAAATTTATAAATTTTACAGTGATCTGTAAAAGTCTAATCCTCATCCTTGTGCCCTGAAATAATTAGGCCTGTATCTAGGTGTAAATTAAAAAAAAAAAAGAACGGTGTTTTGAAGAAAATTCTAAAAATGTTATACATATATACATATTCAAATAAAAACATACCTTTTTCTGCTTTTTATGCTAATGACGTCATATTAACAATATTCAGTACTCTGCTTTTTATATCATATATATTTAATATATTTTATATCTGTGTATCATAGTGGCCAGTTAACATCAGTGCATAAACACATTTCTCATTCATATTTCATACATAGCAGCTTTATTGACATAACATAACTCATTTGCCCAGCCTCCTGTGGATGAGCATCTTGTTTCAATATTATTTTGCTATCAGGCATAATGATGCAATCAATGATGGTGCAAGAAATAACCCTGTGTATATTTTGTATGTACAAATGTAACTGTAGAATCAATTTCTGGAATGAAGATTGCCAGGTCACATGATTATATAAACGGCATCTCTGAAAATCATAAATTATAAAATAATTTATTTGCAATCAATTACATAACATCTGTGTGACCATTAGAATATATTAGCTTGGTAACTTTATTTTCTTTCATAAAATTGAGTGCATTCCAAAGTATAATACACTGGTATGTACCATGTCTATACTGCTATTATTGAACGAATTAATTCCACAAACTTTATGAAAGTTCACATTGCTTATCTACCAGCTGCTTCTATGTTCTTAACCAACATATTTTCTCTCTGGAACCACTCTTCTTCATCCTGAAACACTTTCTACTTGTATTGGCTTCTACGGACTTTCTACTGTCCTCTAGCTAATATCATTGTACCACTGGCTTACATTTTTATACTGTTGGCTAGTCCTTTCATTGTTGCTGCTGCTGTTTTTTGGGCCCTGTTCAAATGGCTAAATTTATTTGTTGTACTGTCTCATGTCCTTATCTATACTCCTTATCTAAATAATCTCATCTGATTCTTTTAGACACTAACTACACTGCAGCTTCCCACATAGATATCTCCAGCACTGATCCCATGTTAAACTGCCTTCGTGGATGCCTGAGCACATTGCTGTTTTCAGTGAATTGCACTGCTATCCACTCTGTTGTCAATGGTGGAATCTACTATTATGCATATATAGGCTAAAATTCTCTCTTAGTTAGACCCTTGACTAGTCTCTTCACTTTTCTCCAATCTGTTTCTCCTAAAATCCATTCTTCCCACAGCATAAAAAATGATCACTTACCACTTAAAGTCAGTTAATGTCACATGTCTTCTTCAAATCATGGACTGGCATCTCATCACCTTTGTTCTTCTTCCATATGTCATCTGCGATTGCTTCTGATCTCCATTCTCTAAGTTTTAGGCACATTTGGTTACATTTATATGTTGTTACTCATTTGTCAGATATCTACTGAATACCTATTACACGCCTGTCTTTACTTGGAATAATGAGGTTACTATAGATAACAACAACAACAACAAAAAAGAGAGTTGGGCAAAGTATAAACTTCTAGTTATAAAATAAGTCCAGAAATATAAAGTACAGCATAGTGATTACGGTTGATAATATAGTACTGCATTGTATATTTGAAAGATGCTGAGAGAGTAGATCTTAAAAGTTATCACAAGAAAAAAAATGTAACAATATATGGTGATGAATGTTAGCTAGATTTACTGTGATCATTTTGTAATATATACAAATATGGAATCATTATGTTGTACACCTGAAACTAATATAATGTAGGTAAATTCTATCTCAAAAAAAGAAACAAGACAAAAAAATTCCCTATTTTTTAAAAATAATTTTTTAAAACATTTATTTATTTTTGAGAGACAGAGAGAGACAGAGCATGAGCAGGGAAGGGGCAGAGAGAGAGCGAGACACAGGATCTAAAACAGGCTCCAGGCTCTGAGCTGTCAGCACAGAGCCCAATGCGGGGCTCGAACCCACAGACCGTGAAAGCATGACCTAAGCCGAAGTAGGATGCTTAACTGAGTCATGCAGGTGCCCTATAAAATTCCCTATTTTTTTAATGATTCACTTCTACTGGAAGAAAACAGAAAATAAATAAACAAACAAACAAACAAGGTAGGTTGTATAAAGTACAAGAATGAGGGGAAAAAGGTTAAGGATAAGGGTAATAAAGTGATGACAGATATACTACTTTCAATAGGACTGCAAATGAAAGCACAGTGGGATCAAAGATAAGCAGTCACAAAGGACTTGAGGCAGGAACATTCTTGATGCAGTGGAAGAAGAGTCTGACCAGTGTGGTTGAAATGGTTTTGGTGAGTGAGCTAGGAGAGGAAACTGAATGAGGATAGCTTGTCAGGATGGGGAAGCATGTGGAACCTTGACTTGACATGGAAGTTCTTTGGCTTTTATTGTCAGAAGAGAACCACAGTGACATGACACAATCTAACTTCAATTTTTGAAAGATCACTCACAAGGTAAAATGTGGAAAATGTAGTGGGTGGGTATGAAAACAAGGATAAAAGGAAGGAACTCATAGGAGGCTAATACAAAAACCTAAGTGAAGATGATGGTGTCATGAACGCAAGCTAAACAGTAGGAATCCAAATGTTATCTGATTCAGAATGAATTTCCAACTGGATTTGTTAATGAATTTATAGTGAAAGATGAGACAGAGGCATTCAAGATGGAACCGTGTTTCATGTTGTTTCTTTGCTGGCTACAGCAATTAGAATGTGTGCAAATTGAGCATAATTTAGAAATAGCAGATATTGGGGGAGCAGAGTCTTTCCTTTTTCACAGGTTAGTCATCTGACATGGACTAGAAAAGGGGAAAAAGAAGCAGCCAGTGAGACGGGAGGATGGAGGGTGGAGCCTTAGAAGACACTTTGGAGAGACCGGCCAGCACTGTCACATGCTGCCAACAAGAAAGGGAGATGAACAGCAAGGAAGAATCACAATTGGATTAAGTGCTGTGGAGGCTTATGTTGATCTTGAGAACTGCAATTCTTGTGGAATTATGGGGATGTAAGTCTGATTAAAGTGTGTTCTTTATGGAATCTCAGGAGTACTAATGAAGATGGAAAACACAGACAACTCTTTCTGGGGTTTTACTGTAAAAGGGGAAAACAGAGTTGTTTCCAGAGTGAGGTAACGACAAGCAAATATTTTTTTTTTTAACTGAGATGGAAATAACACAGCATATCTGGATAATGATGGAAACAAACGTTTTTATTTATTATTTTTAAATTTTATGTATTTTTTAACTATAAAAATTAAAGTTTTTTAAAAGTGATGTGACATATGGGGCGCCTGGGTGGCTTAGTCGGTTGAGCGTCCGACTTTCGCTTAGGTCATGATCTCGCGGTTCGTGGGTTCGAGCCCCGCGTCGGGCTCTGTGCTGACTGCCAGCTCAGAGCCTGGAGCCTGTTTCAGAGTCTGTGTCTCCCTCTCTCTCTGACCCTCCCCTGCTCACGCTGTCGCTCTCTCTCTCTCCTAGAAATAAATAAAACATTAAAAAAAAAAAGTGATGTGACATAATAGGAGAGCGAAGTGGCAGATACAGGGACAGATGTGAAGGCTTCTTGTGCTCAAATGCTTACATCAAGCAGAAAATCTGATTTTCTCTCTACTAGCCCTATTATTTATAGAGAAATGTTGAAAACTGAATATAATTGTGGACACATACATGTCTCCTTTTAGTTCTTTCAGTTATGCTTTGTATATTTTGAGGTATTCATTGATTTTTTCCATTATATTTTCTTATCGGTTCCTACTTTAATTTCATTGGGATAAAAGAACATAGTTTGTATTACTCCAAATGTTTTAAATGTGTTTAAATTTTATTTCATAGACTAGTACAAGTGTTCCAAGTGCACTTAAAAAGAAAAGAATATGTGTTTTCTATTATTAGGTGGAATGTTTTATAAATGTCAATTGGACCCAGGTGCTTGAAGTTGTTTTTTTCAATCCACTATATCCTTTTTGATTTTTTATTTACTAGTTCTATTAATCACAGGAAAATTCTAAAGACTTAACTACAATTGCGAATTCATATATTTCTTCTTATAGTTCTTTCAGTTTTTGCTTTGTGTATTTTTAAGTTCTACCTTTAGGCATAAATATATTTAAGCTTGTTATTTCACTTTGGTGAACTGACCCTTTTATCAATATACTCATTTTTTCATTGTTGGCAATCTTCTTTGTTTGGAGATCTATTTCAGATATTAATATGGCTACTCAAGGTTTGATTAGATTTTGTATGACATAAGTCTTTCCATTGTTTTTAATCTTAATGTGCCTATATCATTATTTTTGAAGTTTCTTTTAGACATCACATAGTTGAGTCATATTTTCATTACATGCTTTGACAAATTATATTATTAAAATTGGTGCTTTTATACCATTAATGTAATTATTGATTGATATGAAGTACTATTTTTTGTTGTTATATGTTTCCTATTCTTCCTTCCTGGTTTCTATTTTTTTCTTTTATTTTGGGTTATTGGAATATGTTTATGTTCAAGTTTAATTTGTATTTTGTAATTTTGACCATATCTCTCTGAATAATGTTTTAGTTGTCACCCCAGGTTTTAAAATTCATACTTTAGGTTTCATAAGCCATTTAAAATCAACAATTTTGTACTTCAAGTGAAATCTTACAAATTTTATAGTTCCCTTTACCCTCCCCACTTTAAGCTATATTTAACTTATATATTTCATCTACCTATATTGAAAATCCTATCATCATGTTACATGTTTGTATATACTTACTCTTTATGTGTATGCATATATTAACTATTCTCTTCTAAAGTTCTTAAAACGTGTTTAGTAATTGTGTAAATACACACACACACACACACACACACACACACACCACTGAAAATACCAAAAATGTTTTGAGAACTCTGGACGATAGGCTGGGATTCAAGATGCCAGCATAGGAAAATACTGAACTTACTTCTTCCCATGGTCGCACATATAGAACAATTGCTCCTAAACAAGACCTGAAAATTAGCTGAACATCTCCTCCAAAACAAAGGACAAAAGAGTCAAATAAAAATAGTTAGGAGAGAAAGAAAGAGAGTCTTGTCAAAAATCCCACCCTTGGTGTGGTAACCCACAATACAGAGGGAACTCACAAATATGGAGCTTCTCCCTTAGGAGCAAGGAACCAAGGAAAAGCAGTTCTTATAGGGAAGCATATAGCAATGTAGGCCTACCTCAGAAACAAGAAAAACCTTACACAGTTTGATCTTACACCTAAAGAAATAGGAAAAGAGGAACAAACAAAACTCACAATTAGTGGAAGGAAGAAAATAATAAAGACTAGAGCGGAAAGAAATAAAATACTTTAAAAAGAAAACAAAAGAAAAGATGAATGAAACCAAGAGCTGGTTCTTTGGAAAAAATAAACAAAATTGATGAAACTCATCAAGAAAAAAGAGAAGGCATAAATAAATAAAATCAGAAGTGAAAGAGGAGAAATCACATCTGAGTCCACAGAAATACAAAGGATTGTAACATAAAAAATTATAGGGGCGCCTGGGTGGCTCAATCATTTAAGTGTCAGACTTTGGCTTAGGTCATGATCTCACAGTTTATGGGTTCAAGTCCTGCATCGGGCTCTGTGCCAACAGCTCAGAGCCTGGAGTTTGCTTTGGATGCTGTGTCTCCCTCTCTCTCTCAGCTCCTCCCCCTCTCATGTTCTGTCTCTGTCTCTTAAAAATAAATAAACATTAAAAATTTTTTTCAAAATTATATACCAACAAATTGGAGAACCTAGAAGAAACAGGTAAATACCTAGAAACATACCACATTTCAAAACTGAATCAAGAAGAAATAGAAATTTTGAACAGCCTGATTATCAGTAATGAAATTAAATCAGTAATCAAAAAACTCCCAACAAACAGAAGTCTAGGACCAGATTGCTTCACAGGTAAATTCTACTGAACATATGAATAGTTAATATCTATTTTTAAACTATTCTGAAGAAGAAAAAAGAGGAGGAGGAGGGAGAAGACGAAGGGGAGAATGGGGAGAGGGACGGGAAAAGGGAGGAAGAAGAAGAGGAGGAGGAAGAGGAGAAGAAGAAGATGACAACGATGACAACTAAGACAAGGATGATGACAGGGGAGGTGGAGGGAGGAGAAGGAAGGAAAACTTCCAAGTTCATTCTTGAGACCAGCATCACCCTGATACCAAACCAGATAAAGATATTACAAAAAAGGAAAATTACAGTCCAATAGTCCTCATGAATTTAGATGTATTAAAACATCAACAAAATATTAGCAAACTAAATTCAACAATACATTAAAAAGACCAGTCACCACAATAAAGTGGATCGATTTCAGAGACGCAAGGATGATTCCATATTTGCAAATCAATCAATGTAACATTAAAATAACATGAATAAAAATCATATGATCCTCTCAAAAGACACTGAAAATGCATTTGGCAAAATACAATATCCATTCATGTTAAAACTCCTCAACAAAGTCAGTTTAGAGGGAGCATGTCTCAATATAATGAACACCATGTATGACAAGCCCACACCAAACATTATACTCAGTAGTGAAAAAAGATGAATACTTTTCCTCTACGATTAGAAATAAGACAAGAATGGCCACTCTGGCCACTTCATTCAACATAGTATTACAAGTCCTAGTCAAAGTAATTAGAAAAAAAAAAGAATAACATACCCAAATTGGAAAGGAAGAGGTAAAATTTTCACTATTTGTTCATAATATAATTTTATATGTAGAAAACCCTAACAACTCCACCAAAAAGCTGTTAGAATTGACAAATAAATTCAGTACATTTTCAGGGTCCAAAATATATAAAATTTGTTGTATTTCTATACAATGAACTATCCGAAAGAGAAATTAAGTAAACAATCTCATTTACAATTGCATCAAAAAAATCAAATACCTGGGAATATATTTGTCCAAAGAGGTGAAAAACCTGTACTCTGAAAACTGTAACACATTGATGAAAGAATTTGAAGATGACAAAAAAAGAAAAGATATTTCATGCTCATGGAATGAAAAAATTTATATTGTTAAATTGCCCATCCTATCCAGAGCAATCTACAGATTTGATGGAATCTCTACAAAAATGGCAATAGCACTTTTCATAGAAATAGAACACAGAGCTCTAAAATTTGTATGGAACCACAAATTACCCTGTATATCCAAAAGCAACCTTGAGAAAAAACAAAAAAGCTAAAGGTATGACTCTCCTTGACTTCAAACTATATTACAAAGGCATAATAATCAAAACAGTATGGTATTTGCATAAATACACAGACATAGATCAATGGAAAACCACAGGAAACGCAGAAATAAATACACATGTAAATAATTAATGAATTTATGCAAAGGAGCCAAATATATAGCCACTTGGGAAATGATGGTCTCTTCAATAAAGATGCTGGGGAAAATGGACAGTCACATGCAAACAAATTAAGTTAAACCACTATCTTACATCAGACACAAAAACTTACTCAAGATGGATTAAAAACTTGAATGTAAGACCTGAAATTATAAAACCTCTAGATGGAAACATAGGTTGTAATCTCCTTGGTATCAGTCTTGGCGGATTTTTTTAGATCTGACTCCAAAAGCAAAGAGAACAAAAGCAAAAATAAACAAGTGGTACTATGTGATACTAAAGTTTTTGTACAGCACAAAAAAATGCAACTCACTGAATGGGAGACAATACTGACAAGTCACGTATCTGATAAGGGGTTAAACTCCAAAATATATAAAGAGCTCATACAATAGACATTCAGCTCATAGATATTCAGATCGTGTTCTTATTTCTACCTTACAATTGTATTCTACATTTCAGTTAATACACATAGAGTATTTCAATATACCAAATATACCTATTTTATATCTGCTATGATATGCTGTACTTCTCCCACCTTGGACATATGTATTTCAAGTTTGGGGCCTACCTTTAATTTATCTAAGCAATAGACATTAATTTAAAACCCATTCTGTTATCCAATCTACCCAGCCAACTCTGGGTATGATTTCATCAGTTGTCTTTGGTTTCTATGCCCAAGCCATTCCAAAAGAGTTTGAACTTATAAAGATATGATGGATAAATGCATTAGCATATGTTTATATGTCTGATGCAACTCATAAGAATATCAGGTCTGTCTAAAAATGCTACTGAGACAAAAAATTTAAAGACAATATGTCACACAAACCCTGTAACAATTTTCCTAAATTGGCTAATACTCAAACATCAGTTTTTATATCAGTCATTATACTGTTTCTCATTCAATAGTTTCATTTTCTGTGAGAATCATATACAAAAATCACTCAGAAATACTCGCAGGCTCTACACGATGAGGCTGCAAACAATTTGGAATCAATGCCCTGTATTACTGATGAATGTTAAAATTTATATTAGTCATAGGACATTATTATAAGAAAAATTACAGCCATCTGAATGGCTAATACTTTCAGGAAACAGTCACCCATTTTACAATATTTTCACAAGCCAGAAACCACAAAGTATACAATTTTATGATTTGCAATGTAATGAAAACATGTTATCATCAGCCCCAAATACATTTTTATATATAAAATGAAATCCTGGAACTTTAAATGTAATGGTGAGTAAATGAGAATACTTTCTATATTTAATGAAATTTCATTATCAATCAGTGGAGGGATAAGCAAGATGTGCCACCTTTGCCAGACTGTCATTTTATGTAACTACCCTGTGGGAAAACCACTATTAATGGTTGAGAGTTCTTAATGCCTTAGGGCCCTCTTCATTTGCTAAGACATGATAATCAGCTATGCCAGGTTGTGTGGGCTTTGTCTCTGCCAACTCATGAATATATTTCTCAAAAAGTTCCATAAACAGAAGGGGAGATAAGCTGCTTCTGTCTTCAGAGCCTTCTGTCAAGAATTTAGAAGCTCTCTTGTTTGGAAAGAGAAAAATAAATAGAAGCCAAATTGAAAATGTCAGTCCTTGCATGAAAATACATTTAGGTCATATTCAACTCTAAATGATCTTAACATCGTAAGAAAAAAAAAAACAACACTGTAATTGCTAATCCAAAATATTTGAACATCTAAAACATATGTTTGTGAGGCATATTCTCCTAAGCTCTTTAAATTCCATGAGAAAGTATCATTTTATTCCTGCATAAACAGTAAAAATACTGTTATGAGTAACCTGGCTGTTTTTTTGTTCTTTATGGTTTACTCTTCCTTTTTTTAACTGTATTTCTTACTTCTAGCCTTCTTTTAAAGAGATGTTTAGGGGAGAATAACTTAATTTTCAACAGGAAGAAGCAGAAATATGTTAGTTGATTTATGCTGCTACTACAAGATCATCACTATACTAGAATCATAGTATGACAGAATGCAAAAACTGCCTCAAATCCGTCATTTCTTTGGGGCCATATCCTTTGTTAGTGCATCACTTGGTTATATGGTTTCCTTTGATCAATGAGACATTAACAGATGTGAGATGCTTGGACTTGTTCCCTGGTTTCTTTAGTTAGAGAAACATTCCCCAGATCCTCCTCTGAGAAAGAACTTAACTGTCCTGTTTCAGGAAGTAAACAGACACCTACAGTTATCAGCTCCTTCAGAGTCTGCCTCAAGATTCATGTTGCTGGAAGTGAAGTCTTTCTGATTTTCACTACTCACTCTAGAACTCCAAGATGGATGGCAACAAGCGTTCACTGGAGTTGTTTCACAGTTTGACTTCTCTTTCCAAATATATGTCTTTTGGCTTCTTTTTCTAGGTGTTGGTCACAAATAGATATCTTGCACCTCACAGTTCATCTTCAGAATTGATTCTGAAAAACTCAATCTGAGACAGAAAATCCCATTACCACTTAAACAAGCCTGGGTTAGTGTGTTGGGAGGGAAGATAACATCTGGAGAATATATGAGCGACATCAGCTGAGGCCCCATTGGATCAAACAGCACTGGCCAACTGGTTAACTGATTAAAGACGTATGAGTGAGCCCAGCTGAGATGAACAGAAGAATCACCCAGTTGAGCCCAACCCAAACTGCTAACCTATGTTTGTGATGTAATTAGTAGTTGCTATTTAACAACAAACAAAAACACTTCATTTTGTGGCATTTTCTTATACAGAAACTTTAACCTAAAAATGTGACATTTAAACTGAAGGGCTGCTGAACAAAATCTTAAGCCATGCAACGTTAAATCAATGTTATATTGATTTAAATATAAGTTGAACTAGCAAAAGGACCAACAGCTTATGAGTTAGACTATGAAGAGGCCACTGGGTCTCTGTGTACAAGCAGAAAGCACAGTGGCAGAACTATTTAGCTGCAAATATGGAGCATTTTTTTAGGGAAAATAAAGGAAGTCTTATTAAAAAGAGTCAATAAACCTGGGGCAGAGCCAAGTAACTCAAAGAATGTTGAATGGGGGAATTTTTCTAGAGAAAATGGGTGAAAACCTATTGAATGAGCTACTTCAAGGGAGTAAAATCTGAGCCTAATGAAGATTTATCATTTATTACCAGAGAAGGTAGCCTTTGAGATATATGTCCAGCTGGATTTCAGAATGCTAAGGAGCAGCAACTGTTATGGGAATAGAAATGGCCACTGCAGGTAATCCTCTGTCTCAACATTGTATGTTGGGTGGGTCAGAGGCAGAAAACACCTTTTTAGTTCAGCAGTTTCTGAATTCAAGAAACTTCCTCAATATATAATTAAAGCTCATGAAATCCTGGACTTCGAGGCTGATACAGTGATTACATTCAATTTGTGGTGATCCTAGAAGGGCATTGAGGATATTTTTATGTGTAAACATTGTGAATAATTGATGGCCAGAACGTAGACTGTTTAGAAGTTTGTAAAAATTGCTACAAAAGGTTCCCCTCCCTTGTTCATGCCCTTCAGTAATAAGTTGTCAAATGACTTTAAGACTGGCTATGTTGCATGCTTTACCAATAAGGTAATGAGCAAATGTTAGCACAGGCTTACATAGCACAGGCTTAAAAATGTTTGTGCTTTAGGGCAGGTTCGCTTGTTGGTCCTGGGAAACATGGCACCATATGAAGAAGATAGCGCTGGCCAATGGGAAACTTCACGGAACAAAACTGGTTCTAAACAGCTGAGGCTTCCCTACAACACCCAGTGCCTTCTTCCTCAGCTGACTGGCAGCGGCAGCAGTGATGCAGCTGAGATGTGTAGAACTATCCAGCTCTTTCAAAGCAAATTACCAACCCACAAAATGTAAAGCCAAATATATTGTTTAAAACTGGTAGATTTGGGAGTATTTAGTTACACAGAAAGTTAACTAAAAAAATAAAAAATAAAAGGTACCCTAAATTAATTTCATGAACATTAAGCCATAATATAATATAAAGTGGACTTTTAAATTCAATAATGCTACACAATTGTCAAGCTGCTCTATTAGATATAATATTTCAGATTTAATTCCTATTGCATCAAAGTTTAATTTTACTTGAGAAATAAGCATATTAGTATGAGAAATATATCACATGGATAGTTTATTCAGGATTACAAACAGAATTCGAGTAACACATATTTATTTCAACTAATTATATCATGATTGCTTATCAGCTTCTGGACATATGAGTCAATCATTTTTGATAATTTGATACTTTAAAAATATGAATTATTATAATAACAGGTTTTATATAATCTGTACTTCTCGTAGTTGCATTCAGTATTTAAGAATTTCCTAATGGACTTTTTGAAAAAAAGGCAAAAAAAATGTCATAAAACTATCATATATTGAGAATTAAAAACCTGGGGTGAGGGTTAAAACTATTGCTCAGTTATATAGTCCCTTTATGTGCCAGCAACAGCTGGGCAATCAACTTTCTGCCTAACTATCTACAGTAAGCAGCTTGCCTATGGCCAAGTCAATAATTATAGAATCAAATGGTTCATCAACTTTCTTCCAAGGTTTAATTTGGCACACAGTGCTTTGAAAAATAAAACATTATAAAATATTATTATAACTCTTGAATTTAATATCCTTCTAGTGTTTCTGACCTAGCTAGGTGGAATAAATTGAAATCCTTTCATTAATATGTTAACAGAATCATTTTAAAATTGAATTTTGAGAGTAATCCCTTTGAAATTGCTTATAAAGAACTACAGTATATTGCTGAGTTTCTTATGTTAATTTTAAAAAGATAACAACAGTCTTGTGATCTTAAAATACCAATGTAAAGTTCTGTGTCAGTCAATTTCTTGGCAACAAAATTAGTTTCAATATGATTATTCTTGATTTGAAGATTTGCTAATTCTCTTTAATTTGTGAAAAGTAAGTTTTAGTTTAATGTTTCATAGATATCCAAGGTAAATATGACCTTATTTTATAAATATTGCTGAGATGGTGTCTAAGTATGTGGCTTGTAAATATTGGTGAGTTAAAGAAATCAGTGGGTAGTTTATTAAAAATTCAAATGCCCAAAGAATCATGTTGGTAACTTTGTGCTGCTAAGTAAACGCTATGTGCTCCAGGATTTCTGAACCATCATTCTAAAGGAATTCACTGATGATGAAATCATGTAAATGAATATATTCAATACTATAAAATAGTGTTCCTTTTCCATATAACTGCTGAATGAAGCATAGTGAAACAACATTTTCTATTTTACAAAAATCTATAATGTTTATTTATTTTTGACATAAAGAGATAGAGAGACAGAACATGAGCAGGGGAGGGGCAGAAAGACAGGGAGACAGAATCAATCCAAAGCAGTCTCCAGGCTCCAGGCTATCAGCACAGAGCCTAACACAGGGCTAGAACTCAACGAACCGCAAGATCATGACCTGAGCCAAGGTTGGAGTTTAACCAACGGAGCCACACAGGCATCCCTGAAATAACATTTTCTTTATGGCCCTTTTGAAAGACAATTTTTAGTCCTCAAAAAAATGAAAACTGTGTTACCATTAAGATAAAAATAGTCTCAGAGATACTTGTTCAAAATATAATTTCTATTCTATTCATTTTCTTTTTTTTTTTTTAAGTTTATTTATTTTGAGAGAGACAGAGACAGCATGAGTGGCAGAGGGGCAGAAAGAGGGAGAGAGAAAGAATCTCAACCAGGCTTCTCACTGTCAGCACAGAGCCCAACGCAAAGCTCAAACCCACAAACTGAGATCATGACCTGAGCTGAAATCAAGAGGTGGAGACTTAACCAACTGAGCCACCCAGGCACCCCTATTTTACTCCTTTTCTATATGAATCAGAATTTCCTTAGGTTAAGGTAAGAATGTGGATTTTCAGCAAACCAAAAAACTGCTTGACAAAGTGGTTCTCAAAGTAATTCTATAAAATAAACCATTTACTAACAAAATATTTTTATGTTGATATTCTATTGCTTATTAAGTCTCCACCATTGACAGGCATGCAAGTACCTCTCAATCTCATTTATTTTATTGCTCAAAACAATCATATGAAGTAGATCTTCTTATATCTATGTTACAGGTGTAGAAACTGCAGTGAAAAAAATTAAATAATTAATCCAATCACACAGATATCAAGGAATAAAGCCAGGAAGTAATCCTGGTATGTCTGACTTCAGATATAATGATAATTTCTTACCTAAATGCTCTAATACTTTACTTTGATTCTTCAGGTCTTAAGAGGAATAAAATAACCAAATAATAAATTAAAGCTACTATATTGTTGCCATTGTATTTTGTGTATATATGTCATTGTGCATACCATTGTGTATATATTCAGGGAGAGATTGTATGACGAACAGACATTGAAAACAGAAGGAATTCTAGGAAAACTCAGTGATACCTGGATTTAAATAGGTCACATATTTTAAGTCAGTTTTAAATTATTATCCTTCTTCTATATTTCAAGGTCAAGAAAACTGTGGAAAAGCATAAAATACTAAATATATGTATATACACTAATATACTTATTTATTAAATTTAATAAATTATTATATATTTAATATATTAAATATATTTGTAAAATAAATATTTTATTTGTTATATATGCTAATATATACTGTATATAATACTATATATAATACTCTATATATACATAAATAACATATGTATGGTATTAAAAGGTTTTTATAAATTATAAAGTTTAATATAGTTTTTTAAATCTTTTTAATGTTTTATTTATTTCTAAGAGAGAGGGACAGCGTTGAGCAGCGGAGGGTCAGAGAGAGAGGGAGACACAGCCTCCAGGCTCTGAGCTAGCTGTCAGTCCAGAGCCCAATGCTGGGCTCTAACCCATGAACCGTGAGATCATGACCTGAGCTGAAGTCAGACACTTAACCGACTGAGCCACCCAGACGCCCCTAATATAGTTTATTGTCAAATTTGTTTCCATACAACACCCAGTGCTCATCCCAACAAGTACCCTCCTCCATGCCCATCACCCAGTTTCTCCTCTCCCGCACCCCCCATCAACCCTCAGTTTGTTCTCAGTATTTAAGAGTCTCTTCTGGTTTGTCTCCCTCCCTCTGCTTAATTATTTTTTCCCCTTCCCTTCCCCTATGGCCCTCTATTAAGTTTCTTCTCTGCCTGACTTATTTCACTTAGCATAATACCCCCGAGTTTCATCCACATTGCTACAAAAGGCCAGATTTCATTCTTTCTCATTGCCATTTAGTATTCCATTATATATATATGTATATATATATATATATATATATAATTGTATTATATATAAATAACATATATATGGCATGCTGATAGACTTGAATAGGTTAAGATTCTTTCATGAACAAAACACTTATGAAGTATTCATCACATTATTGATGGATATACTTTCCATATTTTTTTTCCTTTGGATATTTTTGTCTGGTTTTGGTATCAGCATAATATAGGTTTCATAGACTTAGTTGGAAAATGTTTCCTTTTTTACTTTTTGGAAAGGTTTGTGAAAGTTTGGTGTTAATTTTTCATTAAACATTTTTAACCTTCACAGTGAAGATATCTTGTTGTTGGCTACTTTGTTATTGGAGATTTCCTTTTGTATTACTAATTCAATCTCTTTTATAATTATAAGTCTATTCATTATTTCAGTTTCTTGTTAAGTTTTGGTAGTCTTAATACACATCTGTTCATCTCATTAAAAATACCTAATTTTGTATTAAATTTTTCATGGCATTCCTTTGTCATCATCTTTATATTTCTGTAAGATCTGTAATAATGTTCTTTCAACGTTGATTTTAGTAATTTGATTGTTAATCAAATGTTGTTGTTGATACTAAAATCAGATAAAGCAAAATTTAGTACAAAATTATAACTGGGAATAAAAGGACATTTTATAAAATTATGAAGGTATTAATGTATCAGAAAGACACAAAATTTTATGTATACATGCACCTAATAGCAATACAGAAGCAGGAATTAACAGAATGGAAAAATAGACAATATAGTAATAATAGTTGGAGTGCTCAATGCCCCACTTTCCATAATGACTGGAACAATGAGTCAAAAGATCAATAAAGAAACAGAGAATTTGAATAATACTATAAGCCAATTGGGCCTACAAATATAGGACACAAAGCCTATAACAGCAAAATGTACAGTCTTGTCAAGTGCACATGTATTTCCAGTCTAGACCATATGCTAGACCATAAAACAAATCTCAATATTTTAGAAATGTTTGAATCATACAAAATATGTTCATAATATAATGAAATCAGTAAACAATAATGGAAAGGAATTTGGCAAATTAAAAATAGGGTGAAATAAAAAAAAATCTACTCCTAAATAATGAATCAAAACAGAAATCACAAGACTATTTAATACCTAGAGACAAGTGAAAATGAAAGACAACATGCCACAATCTTTGGCCTACAGCATAAAGATTTATATTACTTGTAAAAGTCTATATTTGCAAAGGGAAAAATATCAAATATCATCTTAAGTTTTTACTTTGAGAAAAAGTAGGGAGGAAAAAACTAAAACGAAACAAGCAGAAAGAAGGAAATGATAAAGAAAAAAATGAAAAAAAAAAATGAAATAGAAGGTAGAAAAACAATAGAGAAAAACAATGAAACCAAAAGCATGTTCCTTGCAAAGATCAACACAATTGACAAATATTAGCTACTTGGAAATCTGTAGATTGGCAGATAAAAAGTAAATCTATCTGGACTGTGAACAAATTATGGCTGCTGATTCAACTGTTCAAGTCACTAATACAGATGTCCAGAATAAGGACAATTCTTCTATGAGAGACATGGATTTGCCACCATTGCTGCCTAGATCCATCATCATACCAGATATAACACATCCACCAATCAAAAAACTATGCATGTAAATGTAAAGACTCAATTTATGATTCAGAGGTTACCATTGCATGCCAGACTTGTTATTCCTGTCAAAATTTGACTCATTTGTCTAGGAGAAAGAGACCTATTACATGCCCTCCTTGTCCTCTCTCTGCCTACTCCCAATGGTTTGCCTACTGCAGACCTTTGTCCCCATTGATGGTTCCTCACTGTTGTTAACACATTTCCAATTATGCTGTTGTTTTAGCACAAACAGCTGACGGTGGACCCACTCTCGTAGCCCTTAAAGCTAACCTGTGTTATAGGTTTGGCTTTCCAGAACATATGTAGTCTGATGACAATATACCGTTTATTGTAAAATCACTCAAAAATGAACTCCTAATCAATGTGTTCAATGTATTTTTCATGCTATCTACAATCCAGTCATCTAATATTGTTGAGCCCCAAATAGCTACAAAATGGAATCAAAACATTACTGACATATCTCTTCCTGCTTCATACTCCTCAGCAATGAAACTAAGTCAGTCATTGAATGTAGTTTTCCCCAGAAAATAATTATCTCCTCTGTACCATTTCCTCAGTAATGATCAGACTTTTTAGAAAAGTCTGAATTCTTCCCTGGATACTTCTTGGCATGTTTCTTTCCTTTCCCTTCCTGAATAGCTATCTTTCCAAGCAGGGGTTTAGAGGATTCAAACAATCTTAGTTGTCTATTGGACTATTCTTTTGGGTCCATGAACTATCCAGCCATGTTCCTGGATAATTAAAAAAAAAAAAAAAAAAAAAGAGGGTTACCTGGATGGCTCATTTGGTTAACGATCCAACTCTTGATTTGGGCTGAGGTCACAATCTCATGATTGTGAGATGGAGCCCCACAGTCATCGGGCTCTAAGCTGGGCATGGATCCTGATTAAGATCTCATTCCCTTTGCCCCTCCCCTCTTCACATGGGTGTGCATGTGTGCAAACTCTCAAACAAACAAACAAACAAACAAAACCCCCCCAAAAGAAAACACAAAAAATGAGCAAAATGATCACTTGGTTGAGTACACCCCAAATATTAAACCTACACTGGCTCAGGTGGGCTAAAGTAAGGGATACATGGTTCTCTATAAGTTTTATAATAAAACCCTTGTTCCTCTTGCACCTGACCCTTCTTTCTACCACTAAGTCTGGATGCAAGTAAAGAAAAATGCAAAGATGGTGGAATTGTAGTTACTGGAAGGGAACACTCTGCTTCTGTCAGTAGGAAAAGATATAATACAAACACTTGGGTGGGGAAGAACTTACACCAGAAGGTAAAAGGGAAATGAACATTAATGATTTCTTTCACTACTAACCCTAGTGCCTTCTTCAAGAAGAATAACATCCCTGGTGAGCTCTCCATGGTATTGCAAACATCTCAAATTTAATCAGCTCTCAAGTTTACCATTATCCCCTCCTCAAACAACTCCCTCCCAAAATAAGAACAGTGCACAATTATTTGAACTATCTGGTAAACCTAAGATCTACCAACTAGTCAGTAGGCAAGTTGGAAGTGCTGTCAACCTATACCCCCAATTTATATAGATCACATTTGAGGATCCCAACAATTGTAAACAAGATTTATTTCCAGGATCACTAACAACACCCAAAGTATTGTATTTCTTATGTAAAAGCAAAGTTTCAATTGACCTTTATTTCAGAAACATTATGACTTGCATTTTAGGAGCTGTCATAATACACTCTAACAATTTTAATGAGATATCACCAGTAGATGAAAAGGTGTTATGTGTAACATCTTGATGACTGAAGTAATGTCTCCAAATTAAGGCTTTCCTTGGTTAACTGAGAAGCTTTCCAGAGGAATAACATTATGTGTATAGTGATCCCTATCTTGAGAGGCATACAATTAGAAGAACTGGTGTAAAATTTCTCCTGACTTTATCTGATCAATGACACCACTTCAACCTATGAGGTATTCACATGAGCTTCAATTCATTGGCCAGAGGTTGTTATGAATAATAGAATTGCCCTAAATGCCCTCCCTAAAAGCCAAGAAAAAGTCTGTATAATGTCTAATATATCTTTCTGCCTCTGTGTTAATGTCTTAGTCCAAGAGAAAAAGCCAACCATAATTATGGAGAAAGATGCCTAGATTTCTAAGGTACATACCAATGGTTTATGAGATTTGTTAAACTGGTTGGGTCTGGGATATTGATGGTAAAGTTGGGTTCAATTATACAAACTGGTCTTATTCTACTTCTTGGAGTCCCATTGATAGACAATACTCTATAGGTATCTCATATTTCTGGATATCTTACCATAAGACATTTTAATTGCCCTTTTCTTATATATAGCCTTAGAAGATGAAGATCGTGTCTTTCTCTGAGTCAGTGGAAAAGTTTTTTTCACTCCACTGTCTAATAAAAATAATGTCCCTTACTGACGCAAGGTCAGGGAAATTTAGTTCTCTTATAAGATTCAAGTTCCTAATGCTTAGTATTCTTTTCCTATAACATGCCCTACTGCATGTGCTGGTATCACCTGTATCTCTTTGTTCTGTGGGACCTGAAATCTGGGGAGATGGCACATATGCTGAAACTCAGGCTACTCTTATGATCTTCAGTAAAATGCTATATCCCCTGTATTTGACCCAAGAGTCTTGTATCGTCTATCATCCCTGTACAACAATAGCCTAATATTTTATTTTGCAGAAAAGATGAAATCTAAACCTTATAGAGTTCTTTCTAATTTCCATTTGAGAAAACATAGTAAATATGAGTTTGATGGCTTCTCAATACTGAAATTTTAGAAGAAACTTGACATGATATTAACAAGTGTTGTGAATGGATACAATATCTCGCAGATATCAGATGCTGTAAATAGAAATGAGTTTCTCCTACTATGAAATAGTAATAAGCAATAAAATGAATAAAAAACTACCATAGCATGTAAGAATCTCAAAACCAATGCTGTCAAAAAAAAGCAGTTATGAAAGGCTATGTTATTTTCTAATTATCTTTATATGAAAGTCTAGGAAATGAAGTTTCTATAGTGACTGAAAGATCGGTTTTGTCTGAATCCAGTTGTTAAGAGATGGGATCAACTAAAAATAGGCATGAATAATCTTTTTAGGATGATGGTATTGTTCTACCTTTTACTATGGTGGTATTTACATGACTATATTTAATTATCAAGTTTCATCAAAATTTACTCTTTAAACTGATGTATTTCTTAATTTAAGCTATGTATCAACAAAGCTGAAGAAAACATTAAGTATTATTCTACAACAGAAAGTTCATCACAGAGATTGTCAAGATTTGTTTAAATGTGCCCCATACCTTGTACCTAATAAAGATCTTTCAAGGACTGTCAAAAATAAAATTTCCTATAAATACATTCCTAGCTTAAGCAGGATAGCCTTTGTAATTATTCAACATCTTCTTTTTTTAAAATATTATTTTAATATGACGAAACTATTTATACTTACACTTTGATTTACATTTGTATTTACTGTCCAACTATTCCTATAAGTTTATAAAGTGCATGAGAACAAGACTCTTGAATTTTAACTTTATCTTTAGATGCCTAACATCATCTCTGGAATCTTGGTCATTCAAGCAATAGTCAAAACTCAAACCTAAAGCAAGGACCTCCCAGCTTCTCTTTTGTTATAGTTTCCATTTGTTGTGGAGGCTTTTTTGGTTAGGAGGTAGACCATATACTAGAAAACTTACTTCAAGACTACTACACTAAAGGTGGAGTACTATAAGATAAGACATCAATAAGGGTCTTACAGATTCCAAAGTTGACTGTAGTGTCACCAAGGAAACCTCAAGAAGAGGTCAGTACTGAGTAGGTGATGAGCCAAACCACACACACACACAAAAGTTCTCTTTTTCCTCCCCAAATTTGTTTTTCCCAAAATTACAATTTCACTTACACTACTGCCGAACAGTATATCTCACCCCTGTGGGCAGAGATCATGCCCACACCCCAAACTGACAGTAGTTTTCCTTTTTCTTTTTTTTTTTTCTTTTTCTGAAAACTGGATTATATGTTCATATTTATGGTTACATTAAACTAACCTGGGCAAGTTTGGTAGACCACCGCATGAGTGGTGGAAACAGTTCTCTCCTTAACATATATTCCCAGTCTTCATTTTACTTAATCTTCACACTTATCTCATGGATGCCTTTCAAGGCCAATTTCCTTTGTGAGTCCTATGCTTTTTTTCACTTGCTGTGGTTTGCAGAAGTCCTAGCCACTATGGGAGTAAAGAAGTCTCTGGCACCTTAATTTACTAAGAAGGGGGTAGTGTGGCATAAGTCATCTTCATGTTTTGTGTGTGAGCTAAAAGCAAATAAAAGGACAGATTTGGGAGCCACAGAGGAACATGATTTGCATGGAAGGTCTAAATATAGTTGAAATGAAAAATGTCCAATAGGAGGAGATTCTCCTTTCCTTTCTTCTCCAAACTCTAGAGTCAAACTCTGAGATATAATGTTGAACCCAGAGTAAGGAAGATGGAGATTGGAGTGCAGACTTGCACTACTGTACTTTAAGTCTAGGGTGAGAAAGAAAACAAGACAGATGCCCCGTTCAATTCATCAAGATAGAGGACAGAACATCTATTGTGAGGAGAAACATTCAAAGGAGAAAGCATACCTAGATTATCCTTTGTTATTTAATACAAGTAACACCGCCAGAAGTTATTGCTAACACTATTTGATGCTTTCAAGCACTGTACTGGAAAATTTCAATAACTTGTCAGACCTAATTCTCAAAACAACTCTACTATTTAGATTGAGGAAGAATTAATTCCACAGCTATTGATATTTAAGCATATTAACTAAAACAACAGATTCTTGTTTCAGTTTCTGACTATAAACTTTGGTTTTTTACTTTTCAATTTTTAATTTAAATTCTAATTAGTTAACATACAGTGCAATATTGGTTTAAAGAGTAGAATTCAGTGATTCATCACTTATGTACAACACCCAGTGACTAGTGCATTCCTTAACACCTAATCACCCATCTAACCCATCCCCCACCCACCTTCCTCCATCAACCCTCAGTTTATTCTCTATCAGTAAGAGTCAAAAACATTTTATTTGGTTCTCTTTCCTTCATACAACTTTCCTTGGGTATTCACAATATCTCAGTAACTACCCAATAATTTAGTATCTGGACATCTCTTATGGCATATCAGGCTGTCTCAAACACAACTAGTATCTATCTATAGTAACTGTCTTATGCTGCAGTTTGTTAGTCTGAGACAGAAGGGGTAAGATCTGCAAATACTGTACTAGCAGAATCGACTTCATGTTTTTGACCTATCACATAAATGTTTCAGAGCACCCTGCAGGCTCTGTCTGTACAATAATGATATACTAAATAAGTAATTTAAGCAATGATGCATTACAAAGAGAAATGAAACAACATCTGAAGAAACATGAATTATAACCTTGAATGAATGAACAGATTTGTAACATTTTTAAGCAAGCACTCAAAAGCAGTAAATTCATACAATTCATAAAATTGCTTTTGAGGGGCATAGTAAATATTCTGAAACAAAACACTGTAAGTAAAAACTCTATTAAATGTTATCAATTAGCAGATGGCATATAAAAGAAATCCAGAAATAAATCAAGTTATACATGATATTTTACTGGCAAATTTTCCAAGTGTTTAAAAGCACAATAAATGTGGCCACTATGACTGGTTATATACAAAATCTATTTCAATAACTAAATATAAACAAAAACAATCACGATTTTCATCAGGCCTACCAGTGTCTTAGTGTAAGAGATTCATTTTACCCTTTACTAAAAGAGAAACTGCATTTGGAGATGAAAAGATCATGAAGAAGCTGCTGGTCATTCATCACTCAATATATGCCCACGTTGAATAACCTCAAAACGAATTTTCAAAATGTTAGAGACCATATACTTACTGCTGTGAGGTGGCTTCATAAACGAAATGCTGTGCTAAAGACAAGTATTCCTGTCTGCGTGGGCATCCTCAGGAAACTTCCTTTAATGAAACCTGTAGTAGCGCTGACCGTCTCCAATGTAGGATTTTTCATTTGTATAAAATGTGTAGTGGAAGAGAGAAGAATAAGTCATGGTAATTTTTTAAATTTCTCATTGAATATTCCACTTTAAATGCTCTAATTCTATGATCCTTATTCATATTTGTACATTAAAGTCATATTAAAATCACTTAGGCGGCCTATAAAAACTCTGAGATACAAAAATATGAAAATCAATGATCCTCATCCTTGTCTGTACATTAAAACCACTTAGTGGAGCTTTAAAAACTTTTAGAAATGAGATCTACTAAATAAATTATATATGTGAGGGTGAGGTTGGGTACCACTCATAGATATTTCCCCCAGGAATTCCAACATACAGCTAGAGTTGAGAAATTATTGCTCTATAGAAAAAAATTAAAAAAACTCAGTATAGGAATTACTTTGAAAATAGCTTAAAACAACTTAAAATACTAGTTCTGAAAAACTAAAGGAAACAAATTCAAATACAAACTGGGTACATAGTTAGAACGGGAGAATTTCAAGAAAGCTTTGGATAAAAAGAAACCCAACTGCATTTAGTTTTTCACTGTAAAAGGAAAACGTGTCATATTCTATTGTAGACAAAGCTCAATAGGAAAAGAATGATTGCACAAAGGGAAGAAATAAGAATGAAAAAAGTACATAAACAGAAACTATAAAATGGATTGTAAATCTTGTTAAGAATAAACTGGAGGCTCAAATAGTTATTGATGTTCCCCATATTTCTGGTTCCCCATATATCTGACTCCACACAAGCCTAAGATTAACAACAAAAAAGAATGGTGGAATTTTTAAAGTTCTTGCTTCACTGTCTTATGCAGGCTCTAAAACTCTACTCTATTGTCTCCCCTGAGTCCTTTCTTCCCCCTCTCCTCACCACCAACAGTTATCAGGTATGACCAACTATATAATCTACTCATTAGGGCTGTCATTTGTTCCCTTTTCTATGTTAACTCTCTCTAAAAGGAACCTGAGGTCACTTATGTTACAGAGTGTGCACTTTCAAATTCTGCCATCTTCCACTGCTGTCAGCAATCTTACCTGTATGACCTGGAAATCAAGGCATCCAGAACAACTGTGTTTATTCTTTCTGCAAATCCAACTATACATTCAAGCTAAATACTGTGCTAAATTGTCCTACCTCTGGCTTCTCTTCAAGTAAGAGCACTTGACTCCCACTCCTCTGCATGTGGCACACAACATAGCTTCCTTATGGTAGCACCTAACCTCTGTGCCAATTCACAAAGTCCTAATGGTCATACTCTGGCTTCTGTCTTTTGCCACGAGTACCCACCACTGTGAGCAAAATGGAAAAGAACACCAAGGCCACACTAGAGAGTCACCCAATATCCACCATAGCTGAGCACTAGCTGAGCACTATGACCCAGGAATGCTCCCCAGTCTCTAGGTGACGACTGCTTCCAAATCCAACAAGCACCACATCCCTGTTTTACTTCAGCATCATTTTGCCTTGCCAAGAATTTTCTCTCTTGCATTCTTATATTTACAATGCTGTTTCTTTTCCCTATGCTAATACCATGCTTCTTTTTTCCAACACAAACCCTTTGACCATGCCCTTTAGAACTCCTATTCCATAATTTAAAACACTTTTTTTTTTGGTCCAGCTTTTTGTCTTTCCAAAGGCTCACTGAATCAACTGATTTATTTTTATATACAAGTCTCTCTTTCTCTTCATTCTTTTACCTATTTAGTTTGGATATATAATCCTTGTTTACAGCACTCTTGTTTTTGTCTGGCAATTCTGAGATGCAGGTATAAATTTACCATTTAAATGATACTTTAATATAAAGGACTCAATGAGGTTTCCTAAGGAAAGGCAAAATGCAAAAAGAAGAGGAAATGAGTGCATTTTTGGGTTATAATTTGCAGCTCTTCTATTTTATATAAATTATATATAATGTATAAATTATATATACATACACACATATGGGGAGGGGGGTCTCTTTCTGTACAGTGCAAGAATTTTACACTTACAATGTCACTTTATTAGTCAACATCTCTGTACAATAGGTTTATTACCTCATAAATGATAAATAGCAATCTCTGATCTATTATGTACTATTTTATTCCAAAATATACACACGTATTTAAAAATATTAAATATTACTCCAACTACTTAATGTTATATAAAAAATTACTAGAAAACTTAATGGCAAAAAGCAATCATTGATTCTGTGGCTGAAATTTCATATCAGCACAGGAGAGATAGTTTGTCTTTCCTCTACAGTGTCTGTAGCCTCATACACGAAACCCAAAGACTGGAGCCTACATCTTTTGAAGGATAATTTATTCACAAATCTAATGGTTGATAGTGGCAGTCATCTAAGAACCTCAGTTTCTATCCATTGTGCCTGCTCATGTGGTCTCTTCATATAGGCTGGCTCATGCTTCCCCACAGTATAGTAGCTGGGTTCCTTCTCCACTGCATCCATCTGCATCCTGGGAGATAAAAAGCCGGATGGAATCTGTAACATTGTTAAGATCTAGCATTAATTAAAGTCACATAGAATTTGCTTCCACCCCATGGGGTGCCTGGGTGGCTTAGTCGGTTAAGCATCCGACTTTTGCTTAGGTCATGATCTCGCGGTTTGTGGGTTCGAGCCCTGCGTCGGGCTCTGTGCTGACCGCCAGCTCAGAGCCTGGAGCCTGTTTCAGAGTCTGTACCTCCCTCTCTCTCTGACCCTCCCCTGCTCAAGCTGTCTCTCTCTCTCCTAGAAATAAATAAAAATATTTTAAAAATTAAAAAAAAAAGAATTTGCTTCCACCATTTTCTATGGAGACAAATTCTATTCCAACCCAGATTCAAGAGGAGGGAACAAAGATCTCACCTCTTACAGTCAAGAATGCCAGTCACATGGTAAGAAAAGCATGTGAGAAGGGATATGTGGTCACCACTGGAAACCACAATATGCTACAAACATGGTTACAAATTTACCATTCACCAGAGAGAAGGAGAAACTTCTTCATTTACTTCTCTTTACTTCATCCTTTATTATTATTCACAATTAATTATGAAATTTCCTACATATAAATCACTTCTCTAATCATAAGGAGTAAGTAGGTATTGTAAAACTAGACAAAAATAAAATCTCTACATTTTATGAATGCCTAATTTCAAAAAAATTCAGTTTGTTTTGATGTCTGAATCATACTATTGAACAAATCTGTAAGCTATCTTATTATGAGATGTACTGTCATTACTACTTAGGAATCATAAATGCATTTGGAGGAAAATTAAGCCATTTCTTGAAAGATCTAAATTACAATAAATGTAGGAAAAAGAAACAGCCAAATAAATTATCAGTGATAATGGCCTTACATAATATCATAGTTATGACACAGTGGTATGGATATTTCTTTATGTTTTTTAAATGTTTATTTATTTATTTTGAGAGAAAAAGAGAGAGAGAGAACCCCAAGCAAGCTCTGTACTGTCAGAGCAAAGCTCAGCATGGGGCTTGATTTCATGAACTGTAAGATCATGACCTGAGCTGAAATCAAGAGTCAGACATTTATCCAAGTGAGCAAAGCAGGCATCCCTGGATATTTCTTTAAATTAGAGTTTATTTATAAAGACACTTTTAGGAACATATGATAGCACTACAGAAAATTTCTAGAAAAAGAACTTAGAAGAGGTAATCTATAGGTAGTACTCACCAATCCCTATAGGTTTATTGTCTATTTTTCCATGTGAAATAATTCTATGTGATTTTATATTATTATCAATACTTCTACATTATTGTAGTTCTCTTCAGTTTACATTGGCTATCACAATCCCCAAAGGGAGCTATACTTGAGTATATATTTTTTGCAATCATGAGAACAGAAATGGTCAAAACTTAACTTTAAGAAAGGAAACAGGCAAAAATGGCACCTTTGATTAGACTTACTGGCAATGTATATTATTCAACATACTGTCTTTTCTTAAATAATTATACTTAAATTGTTTTGGCTTTACCTAAAAATTTCTAAAATAAAAAATTATAAAACATAAAAAATGAATGTGTTTCTTTAATCTCATATACAGACATCAGTGTACAAGGTAAAAATCATAGGAGAAAATATTTGAGAATTAGATTAGGTTAAGATTTTTTTAACAGAAAAAACAAAATGTACAAAAATTGATAAAATAAATTTCATGAACATTAAAAATGTTTGCTTTTTGAAAGACAAAACTAAAGAAAGAACAAAGCAAACTGCAGACTGTTGGAAGATTTTTGCAAATCCAACAATGGGTTTCTATATAAGATATGTAGACAGCTCTTACAACTCAAAAAAGTATGGCCTAATTAAAAATTCAACAAGATACATACAGACTCTTCACAAAGGATGATAAACAGTGGCAAAGTTTCATGTGAAAAGATGCTAAACATCACTAGCCATCAGAAAAATGCAAATTAGAATGACAATGAAATACAACTACACATAGGTACACTAAAATGACTCAAGTTAAAATACTCAGGTTTGCTGAGAATGGGGAGTAAGTGAAACTTTCACACATCACTGGTGGGTGTCCAAAATGTTAGGCACTTTTAAAAACAATATAGCTGTATCACATAGAGTAAAACATACACTTACTTGACAAATCAGTAATTCCACTCTTTGGTAATTATCAAAGGTAGATAAAATGTATGTTTATACAGATGTGTATGTGAATACTCACAGATGCTTTATTCATAATAACTTAAAGCTGAAAGCAACCTATATGTCCATCTACTAGTGCATGGAAAATTAAATTGTGGCTAAAAATACTGTAGGATGTTACATGGTGATGAAAAGAAAAGAAAAAAATGATACATACAACAACCTGGATAAATCTTAGACATTACACTAACTGAAAGTAGTAAAATATAAAAGATCATGTAAGTCCTTTTGTATAAAAATCTATTAAAGGAAATTATAGTGATAGAGAGCAGATTCCGCTTCCCTGGTATTATGGGTACAAGTTAGTCCATCCACTGCAAAGGAGAAGGAGAAAGCGTTTTAAGAAAATGGAATTGTCTACATCTTAGTTATGATGTTGAGGGGTACATGTTTATAGACAGGTTCCCAAATCCATCAAACTGTACACTTACAATGGGTCAACTTTAATACCTTAATAAAAGTAAGTTTTATTTTTAAAAAAGAAAAAAAGAAAAGAAATCTGATAAATCTATGTCACAATTTCAACATTGTTACTCACAATCCCAGAGAAACAGCCACTTATTAAATAGTTTCAGTGAAAATTCAGAGTGTTTCCAATTGTGCAACTTAAAAAAATTTCAGGCCTGCAAACAGGAACTGTCCCTCCCTACTAACATAAATCAGCAACAAGAGAAGTTGCACAGTCTAGGCTGTGCTTGTCATAACTCCATAGACATCAAAATTCAAGACCATTTTTTTTTTTAAATTTTTTTTTTAATGTTTTATTTATTTCTAGGAGAGAGAGAGAGACAGCGTGAGCAGAGGAGGGTCAGAGAGAGAGGGAGCCACAGACTGAAACAGGCTCCAGGCTCTGAGCTGGCAGTCAGCACAGAGCCCGACGCGGGGCTCGAACCCACGAACCGCGAGATCATGACCTAAGCGAAAGTCGGACGCTTAACCGACTAAGCCACCCAGGCGCCCCTCAAGACCATTTTTAACAGTACTATTACTGGTTAGGGGCTAGAATAATCAATGAGTTGAAAATTTTAAGCAAACAGTAGTATACACCTAGTAAATGTGTAATTTTTTAAACTCAAAATTTTCTGAGTAAAAAAAAATGAAGATTATATGTCTACTTTAGTCTTCTATTATAGGAGTCCATGTTAGTCTTAATTCATATTTTGAATTAGAAACACCAGTTCTGGTTGCTTGAAGCATATTAATTTCCAAGTAAATTTGAATTATGATAGTTTTCTTTCAGGAAAAGAGAATGTGACTTTAATATTTTGTATTAGCATATATTTTTAGTACACACTTATACATAATGTGCATAATAAATATATATTGTCTTTTATAAGTATAAGGCTGCTATAATTAATACATTTTACAAATTTTTTAATAATTTATTTTTAATGGTTTTCCTATGATACCATTTGATTGTACCATGTTTTGATCAGAAATTATTTATATATGTAGAAAAAATGGATTTCTTCTATATAAAGCTTCAATTTATAATTTTCAAAAAACCCTGAATTTTCTGTCTATTCGATATAGATTCTATAACAACAAATACAAATTAAAAACAAGAAGCTTAATTATTTCTGTTGAAAATAAGAGACTTTTCTTCCCTTCCTCTTCCTATTTACTTTAGAAAACTTGTAATTGAAAGTTGTTTTTCTGTCTGAGATGTATGTAAGCCTTTTTTAAAGTTAAAAAAGTCTCTTCTTCTCAGCTTTCAGACTTCAGAATAACTTTCTCTAGCACTAGAAACCTTTCTTTGAAGTGTAAACATCAAAAAAAATAATGTCCCTCTCTCCCAGTTTCTGTGGAAGGGGAGGAACCTAACTTTAGTGAGCACTCATTCTAGACTGCAAAATTACCGGTCTCAAAGATGTGAGAAGTTTATTGTTCTTTTAGATAAAGCCAACCAGCTAACCAGCTAACATAGATGTTCAACCCAATTAGCAAGTGAGTTTAGGATGAACTGTGTTTGACAAATAGTACTGTCAAGTCCTCTTAGCTGATAAGTAATTATTGTTTATCTTGAGAATATGTATGTATTGGGTTGATTTGCTTGGCTTCATTCAAGAGTGAGATTTCTTTCTGTCCTTGCAAAATCTCAGAGATTGCCAGTCATGTGCCTAACATTCTGGTACACTGTTTATGCAATTTTAAAATTATTTTCTTCTGTACATTTGTGGAGAGGTATTCTGGGTTGGAAGGAGATTATTTTTAAACATTCTAGGTCCCCAGCAATTCTTAACTTTGATAAATTTTCTAATTTTACAATTTCAGTAGCTTTAAGTAGACCGTGTACCATAGTTTGGAAAACCTACATAAAAGCCATTGGTGCATTTCCTGTTTTAATTTTCAATTTATGTTATCATTTTTTGAGAAATTCATTATTTTTCTCATCAATTGGAATATAATATGTAGTATATATAACACAGACTTATGATTCTAATTTAGCCCCATAAGTTAATAACACATTATAGAATATATAATATACTTTTCTTATAGTAAATATATTATAGATTGAGCATATTATTAATTTGACTGCCAAAAATCATATATATAAGTACTATTGAATTCATTTTTATTATTTAACTATTTCATTTTGGCTTAATGGAATGTTTTCATGCCAATGTTCATTTTAACATGTCATTTTAAAATTCTATCCTTAACATCATGAGTTTTTGAAAATTGTATTCTTTTAGCTAAATTGAAGTAACTTTGATGCTCTTTGATTTTTAGACTTTATACCTGAATATAATTAGCAATGAAATCTTTTATAACAACTTATTTGATTATGAGGTCTTTTTCTTCCCCACCAGGATTTTTTTCTCCCTCACAAGAACCTGCCACTCTTGTTCTCGGGAATTATTAGATTTAACCGATGGGATTTTTATTGCTTTGATGTCAATTATTTGACAAAGAAAAAATAAATTCCCTTAGTTATTTTATGATTTGAATTTTTGTAGTATTCTAATTGTTTCACTCTCTCACCATATTCACTATTTTATATATACAGACATCCTTTAACATCTCTCCCTCTTCTTTTTCTTTAATATGTGTGTGTTTTCTGTGCAGATGCTTACTGTTTACTTATTTACTCCTGTCCCTCTTTCTAGATAACTCCAAGTAGTGTATTAGCAAGTTGGCTTATTTTACTATTTTCTCATTATGTCTGTCTACATGATCTTTGTTTTTTCTCATTTGTTCTTATTTTTCATTACTTCAACCTGTGTTTGAATATATCTTAACTTTCAGTAAAGGAGTATTCAGCTGTGTAAATGTCTTCATGTTTTCAAAAAGATAAAATTAAGCAAAATGCCTAGAAAACTCTTTCTGAGGAGAATAGGAGACATGCATAGGGATGTCTACTCCAATATTCTTCTCTTTCTCTCTCTCTTTTTTTTTTTTTGCAAATAGCAGGAAGTTACCTAAATGTCTATGAAGCTGACAATACTGAAGTAGTATTTGTTATATGTGTGTAATAGTATACTAAACAGTGATGAGAAAAAATGAACTATAAGTAGATATTGAATGTAGATACATGAAAAAAATACACAATTTTGAATTTAAAAAGAGATAAATAAATTTATAGCAAAATGTTTATAAACTTATCAAAACATAAATTAATAGTCCATATTGTAATATAAATACACACATAAGAAAATAAACATGCCAGACATTGACAGAAAACATTTAAATAAGAAAGGATGTTTATGTGGAGGAGGAAATTTTACTGTGGTTGAGGGATGAAGGGTAAAGATAAAAACACAATAAATTAACAAAGAAAAATCACTTTAATTGTTAATGTGTGTGCATTTTTCATCAACTCTTAACGACCGGGAAATAGGAAACAAGTGTCTTACTATTACACCTCACAGCACATTTTCTCAGTCTCCTTCTCTTATAATTCATGTGGATTAACGCTCTAGTGGCTTTTAATTTATTTTCTTCTTTTCAGTCTAGAGTCTTTTATGTGGCAACCATGTGCCTAATAAGGTCTTTTACTTTAAAAGTCTAAATTAATTTATTTGAATTTCTTTATGTAGAAGGAGCATAACTGTATCCTCATAGTCTGCACCTAAACCATTTTCAAACACAAAGGCATTCTTAATAAAGTAATAAAACATTTATAAATAAAATTTAATTTTGTAAGCAAAGAGAAATCTAGCTCTCTTTGATAGATAATATTTAAATAAATATAAATTTTACAGTTTATTTCCAACAGCAGCTGAAATTATTTTATTTTTACATTTTTTTATTTTAAGTTTATTTACTTATTTTGAGAGAGAGAGACAGCATGAGTAGAAGAAGGGCAGAGAGAGAGAGGAGAATCCCAACAGGCTCTGTACAGTCAGCACAGAGCCCAATGAGAGAAGACTCAAACTCACAAGCCATGACATCATGATGTGAGCTGAAACCAAGAGTTGGACACTTACTGGATTGAGCCACCCAAGCACCCCTGAAATTATTTTATTAATGTAAAATTAAGGGATTTGCCAAAAAACATCAAAATATACCTTGAATTGGGCAATAAAATGAGAATAATCTAAAGTCTGGATTTATATGTCCTCATAAATTTTTCCTCAGCCCAAATGATTTATTCACATGAAAAAGCCAACAATCAAAGAGATGATCTTAAATCAAATGTGTATAAGTATGTGAAACTGTTTCTGGGCTTTGCATTATGCTCCATGAATATGTTTTCTATCCTCAGCACAGTTATCTCTGTGTCTTTGTCTTATATATCTTTCCATGCTGATGTATCTATCTTTCTATTCATCTAAAGCGATAAACCGAGCTTTGAAAGCTTGTTCTTCAAGAACTTCTTGGTCATTTTTAACCTTTATGTTTCTATGTAAGTTCTGGAGTCAGCATGTTTTATGTCACACACCTGTTCATATAGACAGAAAACACTCAGAATTACACTGAATCTACACCTGAATTTGGGAAGAATTTATATTTTTATAGAATGTTTTCAAAATCATGAATATGTTTCATCTTTCTACTAAGTTAGGTCTTTTTAAAGTGAATCTTGATAAAACTTTTACAATTTTTCTCATATAGTACATTGCACAACCTTTGCTAGATTTCTTCAAATGACCTCATATTTTTATATTAATGTATATGATAGCCTACGTTATTTCATTTTAAACTGTATGTTCCTGGTAAACTATAATATAGTTGGTTTGTACGTATCAATTTTGTATCCAGTTACCATGCTGAGCTGTTATTAAATGTAATGATTTCTTTATGAATACCTTTGATCCCAGAAAACCTGACTGTTATATTTTTGAACAGGTTATGTTATTTATATTTATACAACAGTTACTCTGTTGGTTGGTTTTTAACATTTTTATATCAAGATTTCTGAATGAAAATCATTTTCCTTCTACAAAAGAATACTCTTTTTCTATAAGATGAATCTGATGGTGCCAAATTCTATTAAGTTTATATATTTGAGTGACTGCCTTTATTTCTTCTTCACTTAAGAAACTTTTATTTTCCTGTGTAAGAATTCTAGGTTGGTTCATATTTTCTTCAGTGCTCTTTATATATAATTTCATTGTCTTTTGAGTTTCCTTATTTAGATTTATTATTTACTTTTTAAATAATATTTTTAAGTTTTTATTTAAATTCAAGTTAGTTAACATTCAATGTAATTTTAGTTTCAGGGGTCCAATATAGTGATTCAACACTTCTACATAATACTCATGCTCAGGTGAGGCTGTGTGTGGGTATGTGTGTGTGTGGGTGTGTGAGGAAGAGAAAGAGAGAGACAGACAGAGAGAGACAGAAAGAGACAGAGACAAAGACAGAAACAGAGAATCTCTGCCTGAGGGAATCATGGCTCTTCTTTTATTTATTTTTTTTTTTTTTTATTTTTTTTTTTAAATGCTTTTTATTTATTTCTAGGAGAGAGAGAGAGAGACAGCGTGAGCAGGGGAGGGTCAGAGAGAGAGGGAGTCACAGACTGAAACAGGCTCCAGGCTCTGAGCTGGCAGTCAGCACAGAGCCCGACGCGGGGCTCGAACCCACGAACCGCGAGATCATGACCCGAGCGAAAGTCGGACGCTTAACCAACTACGCCACCCGGGCGCCCCTTGGCTCTTCTTTTAACTATGTCTTTAATCAGATTTTTGAAATTTCTCATCTATCTTCTTTCCAAATTACACTTTAAAGTAGTGTTTTTGAGAATCAATGAGAAGTCAGAAATTAGAATAAAATCCAAGCTAAAAGATACAAATTCTTACAATATTCTCTCAATAAGAAATATTGAGGTGCATTTCAACATATACAAAAAAGGCACTTACTATAAATGTTAAGTTAGAATAATGCTATCAAAATAGTCTGCCTTATTTTAATTGAAAATACAAATTCTTTATGAATAAGTCGACAGCACTTTTGAGATCACTTAACAAAGAAAGTTTAGAAACCAGACAGATATAAAACCGGGAACATAAACTTCATTCAGAGATTAACAAACATTGTGTGTTACAATATATAGTGTATAAAACCCAATTATTCTTGTAAAGACAGTAGAAAGAATGTGCAAAGTAGCAGTGTAAGTTCTTCTAAGTAGATATATGTTCTTAATATAAATAAGGTCTGAAGAATTTCCATTTCTCATCTCCAGAACACTGAACTAGATCGATATCCTCTCTGGAATGTCTCCAAACTTTACAGTTAATGTTTTAACTTTGCAGTTAAAACAAAAACAAAATAAACAAACAAACAAACGAAAAATAACAAAGCCATGCTATCTTCCTGTTATACCCAGATCGCAGTATCCTCAATGACCAGAGACCACCGGGGAGACCGAGTCACTCATGCAAAGGCAAAGGGCTTTATTACAGGCTCGAGCTCGGGCTCACAGACTTTACCAGCGCAGTGGATCCATGCTGTGAGCCCTGAGCAAAGGCAGAGTAGGGTTTTTATGGGGTTTGTCACAGGGGAGTTACAGAAGTTGTGGCATGGGAACAGTGATCCAATCATAATTATTCAACATTGACAGCGGGTTTAACCATACACATTGTCTAGAGTATTCGTTACTTTTGGCGGGATCCAATTACAACATTTAGAGTACCTTTAAATTCAACCAATTACAGAGCGAGCCTGGGGTCTTGTTCGGCGACAAACGGGTTAACTTTAACATTAGGTAACAGGGTCCTATCTATATTTTCTATCTATAGGCCTCTCCCTTAGTAATGTGGAGGGTGGTCGCTGGCCTTTCCTGATTGGGTGTTGCAAGGGTGGTTTCTCCTGCCTTGGGTAACTGCCTGATAGTTTCGGGGAAGCTGGAACTTCGGCCTTCTAGTTTAGAGGGGAAACTTAAAGCCTGTCATGGAGTCAGTTTGGTTTAGACTTGTGTCCTTACATTCCCACTGCATGAGACTACCACAAAAATCAGCCTGTACTTAAATCACAAAAATTGCATCTTATAGGGATCTTAGTCATTTAAATCTTAGTCACAAGAAAAATTCCAATTAATGCTTCAACTCTTTAAGTTTTTCTAACATACACCAAAAAGGAATTTTAAACTCCATATATCTGTAAACCCATATTTCTTTGGCTCCTAGATAGAAAGGCAGACAAGAAGCAAGTACAATGACTTGGCCTCCAATGAGGGCTTCAGTTAAACACGCTTGAATTTTTAGTATCTCCTGGAAGCTAAGGAACAGCAAGTAAAATCTCCTCCTTCCAAAACCTTGAGAGGAGAAAGCCAGGAATATGTTTATGTGGGGGGGGGGGGAACCTCCATTTAATATTAAACTTATCTATTACAAACTTTACTCTTACAAAGTATAAATTACTATTTTAAATAAATATCATTATATTTACTAGATATATAAAGACAACCTCAGAGTTGTATGTCTCCTTATAAATTAATTCTAAACTGAAATAGTTTTTGAATTTTTGAGCCATCTTTATGACTTTTTATGTCAGTTTCCATTTCCCTCTTCCTTAAATATCTACTTTTTAATTTTCTCTTTTTGATATATTTTTTGTTAGAAACCAAAAACTAAGTGGGATTGAATTCCTTCAAAGAGTAAAATTTCACAGATTCTGGATGATAGCCAGAGTATATCAACTGGTAGAATTGTTACAATTAGAATAAAAAATAAATAAAAAGTGACTAGCACACTGCAAGATACATGAAAGGTTCTCTTTTTCCTTCCTCCTTCCCTCCTTTCTCTAAGAGGCATTCTTGTTTATGTATCAGTATAAGCTACATCTCATACAGTTGCTAACAGTAACTAAAAAATAGAATTACAGATATCTAAAACCTATAAAGAACTTATAAAACTCAACACCCCAAAAAAACACTAAGCCAGTGAAGAAATGGGCAAAACACATGAGCAGAAACTTCTCCAAAGAAGAAATCCAGATGGCCAAAAGACACATAAAAATGCTTGCCGGAGACCGAAACTGCACAGGTCATCCCCGATGGCAAGGCCCAGGGAAAAACCTGTGGGAAAGGACTGCAAGGCAGTCAGAAGAACCCCCTGAAGAATTCTTCTTCTCTGCTGAGTCTGTGCCTTTTATTGTCACTTCTACTGTTAGTCTATTCTAGGGTTAATATGAAACCAGAATTGCCTAAAGTTCCTCCTCTTCCTCCAAAATGGAATGAACCTAAATATCATGTCTGTTTCCTCAAAAATAGGATGTTGTCTTATGCTTATTGTACTAACTGGCAAAATTGGGGACAGTCTGGTATGCATGGTGTCTATAAGAGACCTGGAACTCATTTTCCTTGTACGGGTCCAATTGCCAATAATACTACATATTATGCTTTAAGCAGAGACAAAACAAAGCTTATTAGTTTTAAAGGACTTTCTTGGAAAAGTGTTAGAGAAATATTTGCCTGTTGCCCCTGGCTTCAAGCCTGTGAGGCAACTTACGGATTGTTCTGGCCAAAGAATGAGATCTGTAAATGCAAAGACCAAACTCTAGTTGATCCACGCAAAACAATTCCACATGTCCTCTATGATAAATGCTGATATTGTTCTTTCTGAGTAAGGGGTGGTGAAAGTCTATCATCTATAACCGCAGGTACAAGTATATCCTGTTCTTGCTTGCCCAGTAAACTTAAACAATTAAAGGGCACTTTGTTCTCATGTATTCTGGCTATATGCTTCACTTATTCTTAAATACCCTGCCATACGTGGTAAGGAATATGTAGAACTTTGTTATGACTACCTGGTTAAATTTTATCAATTTAAGTAGAAATCTTCTACCCTGAAATCACTGTTGCTAAGAACATTTAGAAATGTTAAGTCCCATGACTGTTTTCTAAAAATGTAGATTGCTTAAGCATGATTGTTTGGATTTGCTATAAAAATCCTAAACTGAAGAGGATGTGGTAAAGAAGATGTGGTATTTCAGTATTTCAAATACAATGAAATTTTACTCGGTGATCAAAAAGAATAAAATCTTGTCATTTGCAATAACATGGATAGGACTAGAAAGTATTATGCTAAGTGAAATAAGTCAGTCAGAGAAAGACAAATATCAGATGATTTCACTCATATGTGGAAATTAAGAAACAAAACAGATGAACACAGGGGAAGGGAAGAAAAAATAAGTTAAAAGCACAGAGGGAGACAAAACATAAGAGACTCTTAAAAACAGAGAAAAAACTGAGGGCTGCTGGAGGGATGCTGGGTGGAGGGATGGGCTAGATGGGTGTTGGGCGTTAAGGAGAAGGAGGGCACTTGTTGGAATGAGCACTGTGTGTTACATGTAAGCAATGAATCACTAAATTCTACTTCTGAAACCATTATTACACTATATGTTAACTAATTTGGATATAAACATAATTTTTAAAAAAATAAAAAACTAACAATAACAAAAATAAGAATTACAGATAGATGACATAATATTAGTGATAACTGAAAAACAGAATTTTATATACATGAGGTAATATTACTACTGATTTTTTTTAAATTTAATGTTTTATTTATTTCTGAGAGAGACAGAGACAGCATGAGCAGGGGAGGGTCAGAGAGAGAGGGAGAGACAGAATCTGAAGAAAGGCTCCAGGCTCTGAGTCAGCACAGAGCCTGATGCGGGGCTCGAACCCATGAACCGTGAGATCATGATCTAAGCCGAAGTTGGATGCTCAACCGACTGAGCCACCCAGGTACCCCCTGATTTGTTTTTTAAGTTGAATTTTAGAATGAGTAAATCTTTTGAAAGGAGAGTATATTCTAAGTACTGAAATTATTGTTGAACTAAAGCCCTTATTATATACTGTATGGACTTAAATTATTTAAAAAAATAGTAAGTCATAATTGTCGTGGGTTGGTCATACTTTGCTAATCACAATATCTGGTGTAAAGATTTTGAATTTTTATCTTTCCTTTTTTATTATAAATGTGAGTAAAACTCATTTAAAAGAGTTGTAACATACACAAAAGCAGAAAAAGAATTTGCTCAACTGCCATCTTCCACAGATAATCACCAGTATTGTTTTTAGTGATTTTCTTTCTAGCATTCAGTCTATGTATATTTTTAGAGAAAACTTTGATACTGCTCTATGTACAGTTTTAGCTTTTTTCATTTAATATATGCAATTATCTCATGTTATTACTGAATCACTATTAGCCATAAATGTTAAATTCTGCATAATATTCCATTAAATGTATCAAATGTCAACCTAAAATTGTAAAGAGGCAATAATTAAGCAGAAATGTTTATTCAAGATCAAATAATTGCAACTTGAGGCAGATATGGGCAACAAACCAAACAGTATGCCATTAGGGAGCAGAAGTCAGACAAAAGTTTTTAAATCAAAAAGGCAACATTTTATAGATGTTGTTTATGAAGACTTTTGATTAGTGATGTTGTCTCAAAACTAATCTTGGCTGAACATAATTGGTCCCTAAGGCTAACATTAAGCAAAAGTCTCTTATCGGAGCAAGTTGTAGGTGTTCTTGCAAAATCGTTGGAATTTTTGTGACTTGGCCCAGTTCAGAAGTTCCTGGTTCCAACTGGTGAGGACATACATAATGTCCATCTCCTTAATGGTCTCCCAGCTCCATCAGATTCTACCTTTCACAAACACAACATAGTAAAGCAGTCACCTATAGGTGAATGTTCCCTTTTCTTTTTCCATTTTAGTTTCAAGGGACTGTTGTAATTAATACTTAGTATTTATGTTGTATAGATTCCCCATCCCCGCATATTCTGTCTTCTTTTTCCTTAGGATAAATTATTTGACTTGATTGTGATATTATAGGATATAAACATTTTTAAGGCTTTGCCAAGTTGGAAAAATTCACTCTCAGAACTATGACTTTACTACAAAATACACCCAGCAAATCCTCCCTGGGTTCTGGCTGTCCTGCTCGCTTTTCAGATTCTCGACAGAATGAGTGGAGTCCGTTCATTTTGTTGATGACATCTTGCAAGAGGCATTCAGGTGGTCTGATAATACGTTTTTAATTTTATTGGGATTATTGTCAAGGGACACACAGTCCAAAAAAAATGATACAGAGAGATGTCCTATACTCTTAAGCTCCTTTTCCCCAGGGGAAGCATCTTGCAATAGTATAGTACATTTCTCATACTGATAATACTCTGTGAAACCTTGAATTCTGTTAACCATCTAGTTTCTAATAAGAGGGTCCTGCATTATCATGAGGCAGGAGAGCCAAAGTGAGTACATCCTTCTTCTGCCCCCCTGGAAGGTACACTGCTCACTGGCCCCATATCTGGCTATGAGCTTCTAACACACAGAAAATTACCAACAAGCCCTCCCTAACACAGGGTTCACTGGTTTGAAGAGAAAGATGTGGCCACCTCGAGAAACTAGAAAGCATAATTATCCATTTATCTGTCTTTTCACCATCCCTGTAGGGAGTTACCACATGACCTTCAGGAAGCACTGTAATTCTGCTGAGACCTAAGATTAAACCATCAGCAGCAAATGTTCTCAAGTGCAAATATGGTCACCAGGAGGGCTTCCATCCAGGGTTGGAAATTACTACTAAAGTAATTAAACAGGGCGGCCATTAGACTGGGTGGCTCTAATGCCTTGGTACCCTTCCTAAGCAAACCAAACCCTAAGTCAGAGTCAGAATTCACTTGAATTCAAGAAAGTGAAACTTAGAAACAACCCACCACAGCCAACTAGGCTTTCCCAAATAAGACAACCACTTAAGCTATAGGCAATGAAATAATACCTTTGTTTTTGCGTCTTTATTTTCTCTGTAAAATCCTCACCCCTAGCTCCTGTCTATCCAGGACTACTAACCACTTTCAATTTGATACTACTCTATTTCAACTGATGTATGTTCAAATAAACTATCGAAATGTTTTATTTTGCCTGAGTTTACTTTTTAAGCCTCCAAAAGGTTTGCAACAGACTGCACCAAGTATCTACCCTTTAGGCTCCTCTGTCTGGGCAATTTCCCATCAGACACACCTCCCCCAAGTTCTGACACCAGCCATACCCCTCCCCCCACCCTGTGCAAGCAGGACTCTGTTATTCCATATGTGGCACTACACTCCAGGGCCACAGGCAAGATGGGGCACACAGTACACAGAGCAGCATGAGCCAAAGGGTAATCCTAGCTTTACCCCAGGATTGTCAAATGTACTGTATATACATCTAGTTAAATTCATTATTACATAATTACATGGTAAATTTAAGGTGTTACTTTTAAGACTTGTAGACTTCCTAAAGTATCTTAGCTATTCCAACAGGCTTGATGTTGGAAAGCTAGTGTTTGAGAGCTGGAGACAAGACCAGTAATTTCAGAGAATGATATATCTCCCATTCAGCACACCCTTGTCGTAGTGTCGACATCCCTTTTACTGCTCAGTTCAGTGCAATAAATGACGAACACCTGCTGCAAGCAACCTCCGCATCCCTCACAAAATTAAAAGAGTGACTCCCAGAGAAGCAGAACACACCCTGAGTATACTAGGCTTTCGGAGGCAATTTTATTTTCTCTTCTTCCAGTTGCCAGCAAGTTTGTCACGTTTCTGTTAGTCGCTTAGCATATGGACCAGTAATAATGTTGCCTCGCTCAGGAGAAGCACAGACTTTAAGTTAGTAGTGTGGTCAGATTTGGTAGAGTAATTTTCCTTGAGAGCAGGAGTTTCTGGATGTGCCAAATAACCTGTGAATTTAGTTAGTTTGAAAAAAACAAGTGGCCATAAAACTATTACAGTTGATAAGAATTCAAAACTACACACACACTAAGCTCATAAATTGTCAGAGGTCCTGATGCTTCTTCTATTCATATGACCTCCCATCAGTTCCTGTCACTCCGGATAACAAATCTGGGTACTCTCTAAAAGTTTTAAAAATGATTTGCTGTTGTTGTTGTTCTTGTTGTTGTTGTTGTGATGGTGAAACAGTTTCATATAATTTTTTATTGATTTTCTTTCCTCAAAATGCTCCATCATATATCCTCTTTGGTGCAACAACAAAATACACAGGCAAAGAGAAAAGAACATGTTTTCCATAAGAAGTACTCCCACGGTTATCAGTATTCTATGAATACTTTTTTTTTTCCCTTCAGAATGATGTCTTTTATTTTTTGGTCTTTACTTTTATATTGTTTTATTGTCATGAAAAGTCCAACTCATATTGGTTTCTGCGCATCAAGAGAGTCATTTTATATACAGACCACTGACGTGTCTTGCTGTTAAAATCACTGAATTGCAGAAACTGTAAAAATTGATGTAGAATATTGGAAGAATATGGCTGGCTTTATTTTTAAAGCTACCTGATACCAGGAATAGAGGAAAGTAAGTGTATGAAGCACTTGAACATACAGGATAAATGGATGATACTTACAATCCAGACATTTTCACATAACAGTGGTCTCTCAATATATGATCTCAACCTATGTGTCACTTCTCATCAGCAACTACCATACCCTCAGTTTATAAGAATTGTTTTTCTGTTATGTTTCAACTATTGCACCTATTATTCCTTTTATTTGAAATGCTCTTTCCCTCGTGTTTTAGGTAACTCTATCAATTTAGTCAGTCATAGGGGTGCCTGGGTGGTTCAGTCAGTTAAGCATCTGACTTCAGCTCAGGTCATGATCTCAAGTTTTTTGTTTCGGCTCCTCGTTGGGCTCACTGCTGTCACCACAGAGCCCACTTCGGATCCTCTGTCCTCTGTTTCCTGTCAGTGTGTAAACTATCCCTCTGCCTTCCGTTTATAAGGATACATGCACTTGGATAATCAAGGATAATCTCCATGTCAACATCCTTAATTACATCTCCAAAGACACTTCCCTTTGCCATTTAAAGTAGCATTCACAGATTCCAGGGATTGAGAGGTGGGTATCTTTTGCAGGGGCGCTTTTCAGCCTATCACATCTTCTAGACACCTAAGTCGCCTTTAGAAAGCTACTCAGACGCTCTAAATCTTGGTGTCTTTCTCTGTAGAGTAAGAAAAATAAAAGTATTTACTTTCCAGTGATGACTAATAAAAGAATATAAAGCAGTAAGTGCAATTCTTGACACATGATAAATATCAATCATGTTGCCTAATTTACTGTCATTATTTCTATGTTTGCTTCAGTGCTTTTTTTCAATATCTTAAAACTATGTTATCTCTTCACTATGGGGAGGATATTACATTATTCCTTGTCCATTTTTTGACAAGATGTGACTCTTTCCCTATTTTCCTACCCATTACCTTGGTTTGCTACACTCTGCTCAGACCTCACTCCCTCCACTGGTAACATCAGGTCTCGGGCTATCAAAATAGAATGTTAACCAGAAACCACTTCTTTATTTTTAATACTTATTTATTTTTGAGAGAGAGTGCAAGTGGGGGAGGTACAAAGAGAGAGGAAGCTGGAGGATCTCAAGGAGGCTACACTGACAGCCCAAAGCCTGATGCCTGGCTCCAACTCACCAACTATGAGATCATGATCTGAGCCATCTGACACTTAATGGACTGAGCCAGTCAGGCGTCCCCAACAGGAAGCCATTTTTAACATGAGTTTTGGTAAATGACTGCATAAATTAGTTCAAGATTTGCATCAAGTACCAAAGAGAATTATCTGAAATCTCACCTCATCAGAAGAAGTTAAACTAAATTCAAGTTTAACTATTCCACAAGATTAATTATGTTTTTTTTTAAATGCTTTATTTAGTTTCGAGAGACAGAGTGTGTGAGTAGGGGAGAGGCACAGAGAGAGAGAGACAGAAGATCTGAAGCAGGCTCTACACTGAAAGCAATGAACCCAGACAGGGCTTGAACTCAAAAACCATGAGATCATGACCTGGGCCAAAGTCAGACCCTCAACCAACAGAGCCACCAAGGCACCCCGATTACTATGTTTTATAAGGTATGTGTGTGTGTGTGTGTGTATTCATACATGTTTAGTTTAGTTATGAGTTTTGGAATTTGACAATAAATGTTTATTTTGTAATAAGAAAAATACAAAATAGTAGGAAATATGCATTATCAAAGTATTAATCCTAAAAGATTTCTATGAAAGTAGTTGTGCTGAAAGAGTCTTTAATCTTCCTGCACCTCTACATAAAAGCCAACCCCATTCTAGGGGTGCTTGGTGGCTCAACTGGTTGAGCATCTACTCTCCACATAGGCTCAAGTCTCCATTTCACAGTCATGGAATCTAGCCTGGCATCAGGCCCCTAAATGAGGGCTGAGTGGGGCCCTGCATCAGGCTCCATGCTGAGTGTGGAGCCTGCTTGGGATTCTCTTTCTCTTTCCCTCTCTGCTCCTCCGCTGCTTGCTCTCTCTCTCTCTCTCTCTCAAAATATATAAATAAACATTAAAAAATCACAACACCATTCTAAACCCTCTCTGTCATTCAACTTGTGTAATTCTTGTCTTTCAAGTATGCAGTATAATCTGTAAATGGATATTTCTTTGCATAATTATTTGATTTTCTCACTAAACTAGGATCCATGAAACTTTATACTGCATTTATTTTGTTTGTTGTTATAACTTCAGTTCTTAGTCAATAGCATGTACTAAATACTTCTGAACAAAACTGATCTCATAGCCTCCATCCTCTGTTCTATTCTTCTTTTTATTCAATTATGTCAGTAAAATATAATTATCAATTTACATGCAGAATAGATACTGGATATTTTAATACTTGTATAATGAATATGTAGACAATGCCATTGACCCTATAGTTGATTTTTTTTCATTTCTTTTTACCACATAACCAGTAATTAAATTTTAAGTATTTACATATTTAAACAATTTTACAAAATTAAACACCTTATTCTTTTATAGATTATACATCCAATATTTTCTGAAGAGAGAATGCATGACCAATATAATTTTAAGAAGTAAAAAATAGTGCTGTTTTTTCTAAACTGTATTTTTATTAATATTCCACTACAGAAAAAAAAAGGTAATGTTCATCTGTTAAGCGCAACACATTAAGCCTCATTACTAAAAGAATCTTTTTAGTCACCAACCTTAATCATTTGGGGGATGGGAGAGTTGATTTAAATTCATCCTAGTAATTAAGAATACTATTTTACTTTAACAATTTTTTTTTATTTCATAGTTTTTGAAGAAGAAAAAGCCTTTAAAATTTCTACTGATGAAAAGAACAGCTATTAAATATTTCAATATTTTGTATATAAGACAGTCTGAAAATGATAGGAGGTTATGCCAGATTCACTGAACTATAAAAGGGAAACAAATCACTTTGGTTACAATGCTTCAGTTCTTAAAAATAGAAGAAAGTTAGGGGCACCTGGTGGCTCAGTCAGTTGAGCATCCGACTTCAGCTCAGGTCATAATCTCATGGCTCGTGGGTTCGAGCCCCACGTAGGGCTCTGTGCTGACAGCTCAGAGCCTGGAGCCTGCTTTGGGTTCTGTGTCTCCCTCTTTCTCTGACCCTCCCCTGCTCATGCTGCCTCTCTCTCTCTCTCTCTCTCTCTCAGAAATAAATAAAACATTAAAAAAATAGAAGAAAGTGAAATTCATGCCTTGTTTAACAATCTCATAATACAGAGAATTTACTTTTGTAATTACATGAATGCAAAATAAATTGTCTAAGTGTGTGCATATTGTGATATATGTGGAGTTATACCTAGATGAAACTAATTTTGCTTTGATTTTCTATGGGGCTTTTCCAAAAACAATGACATTTGAATCATTATTTCTTACTTAAGAACTATATATGTAAGAAAACACATCTCTAGAGGATAACATGTACATGAAAGGAAAAATCAATTCATGAACGCATATTTTAAGACAATGTGTTTCCTAAGGCGAAATTCTGATTGATTACACACATATTTCATTTTATAGGAGAATGTGGGAACTCTGATGCCTGGTGAAGGAAGAGTCCGTGAGCAGCTGCTGTGTTTAGGGGGATGTAAGATATAGTAGTGACTGCCTGGCAAGGTCACCAGATATACATGTCATTATATAACAGAGATTGATCTTCATCTAGAACAGAAGAGAAAATAAGTTTATGAACCACAAAGGTAATAGAAATTTGACTAATGAAACTGTTATTTTTATAACATAAATGCAAATCATTACTTCAGAACACAAAATCTATTAACAGCTAAATTATTTAAATAAAATGTCAGAAATCCCATACAGCACAAATTTCTCAGGAATGCCAAAATTGTAAGATTAGTTAGAAATGCAGCATTGGTATTGAAATAGATGTTAAGGAAGTACAGATGAAAATTTTATTTAAAATTATATTAAATTGACATTTAAATAATTTATATGTAAGAGGAAGCCATTGTATGTCTCAAAAATAAAATTAAACTATACATTAAATAGAAAAAGGTCTCCAAAAGTTTTTTTTTTTTTTTTAAGATTATTTATTTTGAGAGAGAAGGAGCATGAGTGGGAAGGGGCAGGGAGAGAGAGAGAGAGGGAGAGAGAGATCTGAGGTAGGCTCCGTGCTATCAGCACAGCCCTACCTGGGGCTCAATCCCACAAACCATGAGATCATGACTTGAGCTGAAAAAGAGTCAGCCACTTAACCAACTAAGTCGCCCAGGCATCCAGGGTCTCTGAAAATTTTAAGGGGAATAGATTTTACTTGCTTACAAAATGGATCAAATCTTATATAGATTCATCTTAAACTACACTTCTCTCTATAATCTTTTTCCATGGATGATACTTAGAAATATGAAAATATTCTAAGATTGAAAGAGAAAATATTATATAATTCTTCCAGTATATAGCAGGGCACCAGAGGAACTGGAGCAGATCACAGGACAGAGCCAGGGAAGGCATAAAGAAGGGTGCAGAGACTTGGTGACTAAGCCTCTGACGGGGTACCTATTTTCTGATGCTACTGGTTTTTAGCCGTAATTTGAACTTGCAACCTCCAAGAAGAAATTGTTTAGGGAATACCAGGCCGAATTTTCATTGAATCCTGAATAGCTTGGTCATTAATTTCAAGTACATCAAGTATGCTTTTATGAAAAGAGCTTTACTAAATTAAAAATGATAGGATTCATTTACCTAAAAAATCTCTAGCTGGCAAGGAAACTAAAATATTATCATACAGTCTTTATGTCAGCCTCCCAAGCACCCCACTTTTTCACCTATATTAAAAAAGTAAATGTGCTCAGTATCTAAAAACATTTCAAACAGAGAGTAGACATTTCAGCTAGTGCATATTACCATGTTTTGTCAAACATGGAAAAACAACAAGACATTATAGTATTTAAATCAAAGATTGGAACCTTCAATAAAATTTTATATTTTGATAAACATTGTTTTATTTCTACTAATAATGTAATAGCGTTGTTACTAAAGTTTATCCCTTGATATCTGCAGTCATTTTATAATTTACAAAAACTCAAATTTACTTGTCAAAATATAGGCATAATTTTCAATTGCATACATTTTACAGATGATACTGATTGGTATTTAAATTTAATGCTATTTTGTTTTGCTAGTGATATTCTCCCTCATTTAAAGTCCCAAAGTGTGGGACTCCTGATTGGCTCAGTCAATTAAGCATCCAGCTTCAGCACAGGTCATAATCTCACTGCTCATGAGTTTGAGCCCCGCATCAGATTCTGTGCTGACAGCTTGGAGCCTGGAGACTGCTTCAGATTCTGTCAATTTCTCTGCCCCTCACCTGCTCGCTCTCTGATTCTCTGTCTGTCTCTCTCTGTTTCAAATAAAAAGAATAAAGTCACAAATAGGCGGGGTGCTTGGGTGGTTTAGTTAGTTAAGCATCAGAGTTCTGCACAGGTCATGATCTTGTGGTTTCTGAGTTAATGAAGAAAAGGTCCTGTGTTATTTTAGAGTAAAATATATTAAGACCAAATTTGTGAAGAAATGGTACCTTTGAAAATTTGACACTATCTAGGGAAGAGCATATATATCGTGAACGTACCTCCATGTAATCAAACAGAGCAGACTTCAAATCAGTCACCTCTAGAAGAAATGGCAACAGGCCGTAGGGCAGAACTTAAATCTCAAGTAAATCTTTCAATCTATCAAACTTTCAGTCTATCAAGGAAACATTAATGTTTGGTGTCCCCAAATTGTGTCCCAATCAATCATCAGAAAATACTTCAGTTTATTGAGTCCTGGACTAAGTCTGCAGAATTTCTCTGGAAGATGTGACTTGTCCATTTTGGACCTATTAAAGTTCCTTAAAGAAACATTATATAAAATAAATAAGCCAAGGGATGTAATGTATAAGGTACAACATAGTGATTATTGTTAATAATACAGCCCTATATTGTATATTTGAAAGTTGCTAAGACATTAACTCTTAAAAGTTCTCATCACAAGAAAATAAATCTGTAACTATGGGTGGCAATGGATATAAAGTAAACTTAATATGGTGTAAGTTCACAATGTATACAAAATATTTAATCATGTTGTACACCTGAAACTAATATAATGTTATATATCACTTATAGCTCAATAAAAAAAATCTACAAATAGGAAACATTATAAGGAGCGTCTTCAAATCTAATGGATTTTCCCCCTCGTTTTTCCCTTTTCATCAAATACTTCTGGTATCACAGTTTAGTGAAAATGTACAGCAAATGGAATTGGAAAGTTTCAGCTCATATGTAGTTCTGCCACTTTTTTGAAATGAAGAATAAGACATTGCTTAGAAATCACACATATTCAAAAAGGAAGTAAAGTATTTCTAATTCCTTGTGGGTTCCACCACTCTTGTTTTCCTCAATGTTCCAAATCTCCCTGGGTTTTTGTCACTTCACCCACACCACTGGGGTGAGAGGATATCATCTGAGTGTTAATATGGCAGAGGGGACAATGTGTTTGCTGACCAAACCATCATGATGGCTCCAAATGCCATGATGTGTAACCCATTCTCACATTCCTGGGACTTTGGAGTGTTTACTTTATAGCTCAGGGAAGCCACCCAGCATGGAATGCCAAGGAAACAGAAGAGCAAAAGAAGGTTTGCAGTATCTCTGCAATGCTCAATCCAGGCAAGGCTTTGGGCTTTGCTACCATTGCAGGGTAAAGGAAGAAGGACGTAGTAAATATGTGTTTTGTAAATGTGGTTGGTAGTTTAGAGACAGGGTGACATGAGGAGGTGTTTAGTTTCCTCATAATTCAGTATCTCTACTTTTATCCATGCTATCCTCCAGTTGATGAACTTTTCTATTTTCCTCCAATCACAGTAGCTAGTATGAAAATCAGTCACTTCCTGCTTTTTTTCCTTCCCAAACTGAGAACTGACAGGAGTCTCTGGCTGGAGTTCCAGCAATAACCAGATGGTCCTTGCTATGTAAGTGGATTAATGAGAGCTTAGATTGACAAAGGGTCACCTGTGCTGAAGTTCTGGGTTCCATCAGCTCAACTTACATCTTTTCCTGAATCCTTCCTCAATCTCTCCTTCACTCATGTTTCTAGTTGTCCTCTGCACAGTCTTCATTTATCAAGGTGGAGAACAGATCTTATGTGTGTGATTTTAGGGGAAAAAATGACTCAGGTACCTGTTGCCCTTCCCTATCTTAAATCTGAGATAAAACATCTATTCTTTTGAATCCTACAGGAGTTAAACAAATGACATCTGCCCTCCTTTATTCTCCATAGCTTATATGATTTCCTTAAATCTCAAGTTAGGGTTGTTTCTATTTACATCATAATTGATTAGATTATCTATAAGTGTCTGTTGCTTGTTGATTCATCTATTAATTAAAAAAAATCACGAAGTTGGAACTTAGTTGTTCATGGATGAATTACCCTGGTCTCTGTGGTCCCTTTAGTTTCCCATGATGCCCATGTTCATCAGAAGTACAGAAAGAAGGGCTAGAACTTGAAGTCCTCAATTTAACTGCTTGCATTTGAGTTATCAAAAGACTATGTTACTTGTATTAATGTAAATTATCACCAATTAATATTATGTAACTATTTTCATGACTTAGAACTCTCTAGTATTTAATCCATAGTATTTTCTGCTCATATAAAAACTACCACTGATTGTGAACTTACTAGGGTCAAATATCATGCTAAGTGCTTTATAAGATTATCTCATTTAATTCTCATGAATAACCCAGGTAGTAATTCACTATTAGCCCCATTTTACAGATGAGACCAATGAGACGCAGAAAGCAGAAATAATTTGCTCCAAGTCAACAGAGTTATGAGGAGGAATCTGAATTGAAATCTAGCTTGAACAACTCTAAAATTGTATGCTTTATATGACACAGAGTTTAGAAATGTTTGCTTTTTAAAATTAGTTATAATTTTACTTAAATTTGCAATGAACTATATGACTCTATCTGGAATATTCAAATACTTTTGGAATTTAATAACTTAGGAAAACTTGTAAATCTAAAAAAAACAAAAACAAAAACAAACTATAGGTAAGGTTGTAGTGTGAGTGCCTGACATCACTGAGGCATCCACTTCAAAGACATTCATCTCGAATAAACATATTGCTGGCGTTATGACACAGCTACTAGTAAAACAACTAGATAAGAACCATGCCTCTCGGGGCGCCTGGGTGGCTTAGTCGGTTAAGCGTCCGACTTTCGCTTAGGTCATGATCTCGCGGTTCGTGGGTTCGAGCCCCGCGTCGGGCTCTGTGCTGACTGCCAGCTCTGAGCCTGGAGCCTATTTCAGAGTCTGTATCTCCCTCTCTCTCTGACCCTCCCCTGCTCACACTGTCTCTCTCTCTCTCTCCTAGAAATAAATAAAAATTAAAAAAATTAAAAAAAATAAAAAGAAGAACCATGCCTCTCTACCCACAAAGTGCCTCTTTTGGAAAACCCTGGGTTTCCTAGATAACTGATCACTGAGTGACCCTGCTGTTCTATTTCTGTGCCCTAATTCTTGTCTTTATGTTTTAAATTCACCAGTAAAGAGAAACTCATGAGACCCTAGGTACCCCACCCTTAACCCCAGTAAAGGCAGAAGCCAGGCTCCCTCCTTCTCTCCCTCTCTCTCCTCCATCTTACTCTTTCTATAGCAATCTCACTATGTGGCCCTGATGTGCCAGGTGTACCCTAGAAGACTTGTTACTAACAAATCTTGTTTTCTCAAAATTCCTTGATGGTTGTTTCTGAAGTGCATCTCGAAATCATAAAAAGAACCATAAGAGCCAGTCTAGATGAAAGAATGGCTCTGAAAGGGGGAAATTCTCATAGGATCTCACCTCAAATAGCAGGGATCTAAGTGAGTACCCCAGACATTCCTAGCCTTAGACAAACACATAAACAAAGGAGTATCAACTTCTTGTATTTCAGCTTCTTTAGCCAAAGATTGCCTTTCAAATGATAACAACATTTTTAAAAAATCTCCTTCATCATCAGATGGGCTCAAAATGAAATAAGAGTTAAGACTATCCAACAGTATAACCCTGAACAACCTTAAGCTACTTACCTAGACACAGGATTTCTAGACATTGTCTCTGCCTCCTAGAATTTGATGAGACAATACAAGAAAATCTCTTATTAGAGTGCCTGGAATATGGTGAGTGTTTAACAAAGGGAAAGTATTTTTTTTATCATCTCACCTTTTTATTCCTCACAAAATATGTAAACCTTTCATAATTCAATGGAAAATATTAAAACGAAGCACACTCAAAACTCTTAAAAAATAAATACACTATTTTGACAGAGCTATCTTTCTCCCTTCACTCTAAGCTGTTTAAATTTTTTTTAATGTTTTATTTATTTCTGAGAGAGAGAGACAGCATGAGCAGGGGAGGGTCAGAGAGAGAGAGGGAGACACATAATCTGAAACAGCCTCCAGGCTCTGAGCTGGCTGTCAGCACAGAGTCCGACACAGGACTTGAGCAAACAACCCGTGAGACCATGACCTGAGCCGAAGTCAGACATTTAACCAACTGAGCCACCCATGCGCCCCCACTCTAAGCTTTTTAAATGGATGCCATTTTCAATAAGAAAAGGAAAGTATTTCTTTTACTTTCAAAGCTGGAAATTTCCTGGTTTTAAAGATTTCAGGGGCGCCTGGGTGGCTTAGTCGGTTAAGCGTCCGACTTTCGCTTAGGTCATGATCTCGCGGTTCCTGGGTTCGAGCCCCGCGTCGGGCTCTGTGCTGACTGCCAGCTCAGAGCCTGGAGCCTGTTTCAGTCTGTGACTCCCTCTCTCTCTGACCCTTCCCTGCTCACGCTGTCTCTCTCTCTCTCCTAGAAATAAATAAAAATAAAAAAAAAACAAAAACAAAAAAAAAGATTTCAGAGTCACTATCACAATTCATTAACAATTAATTCTCACTACAATATGTTTGTTCTTTCCTGTTCTCAAACAATACCAGCTATGGTATTGAGGCGGCCACATATCTCATACAGATATCTGATAAAGCAAGACCTTCCCTTGGCTGTCTCATGCCCCAATGCTCCTTGTTCTCCTGTCTAGATGAAGAACATTATCATGTGAACTCTTGGAGTCTCCCAGATATCCTGGAAGATGAGAAAAAGAAGACAGATTGAGGCTTGTGATGATAAAACAAGAAATGAAAACGGCTTCATTTTTTAAGACTTAGAACTAAACAGAAAAATTCATTTGCCTTTTAATGTTTCCTGAATAAATTAGGTATTCAAGGGTTTGTCTGTATTGTTCTCATAATTTTCCCTCTCTTTCTCCCACTGATGCACGGATCCAACAAGGTCCAAGTCCAGAACGCATGTTCAGGTCATTCTTTGGTTAGTAATTCATCCATCACCTCCTCCCCCACTCCACACACACAAAGAATACCAAGGCATCCCAGATACTCATCTTGTGATTAGGCCAGAGTTAAAATATTAAAGATTCTCTACCCTTTAATGTCATGGTGTTCCCTATACAGTGACTTCATCAGGGCTATGGTTATAATTTTCGTAGGGCCATTTACAGAACTATTATGCACAAATAAAAAGCTCTCACCCCATGAATATCTCAAAGAGGGCAAAGCAATCTGAAGGAAGATCATGGAGGGCTCATATCTCTTTTATTCTATTCTGAATAACTATACTTCAAAGTCAAAACAAGGACCATGGTGGAGATTAGAGAATGCTAATATTTAGATTATTTTAATATTTAGAATATCTAATATCTAATATCTAGAATATCTAATATATTCAAGACAAATTTCATAACATGATTTGATTTAAAGACCTTCACTTGAGGCGCCTGGGTGGCTCAGTTGGTTAAGTGTCTGATATCGGCTCAGGTCATGATCTCACAGTCTGTGAGTTCGAGCCCTGCGTCCAGCTCTGTGCTGACAACTGGGAGCCTGGAGCCTGCTTCGGATTCTGTGTCTCCCTCTCTCTCTCTGGCCCTTCCCCACTCACACTTTGTCTCTGTCTCAAGAATAAATAAACATAAAACAAAACAAAAAATAAGACTTTCACTTATTTATTTGCTTCAATCAAGTAAGTAGCAACTGAGAGCAAGGAGGAGGTGATGGGGTAGATTAGGTATGCTACCTATGTGGGAACTGACCAGTCTCTTTCATTGTCTTGGCCACTGCTTACTCTCACCCAGCATGTCTAGTGATTCTTCTTGTGGATCTCTTTCTTATTTTCTAAAGGGCACGTGTCCCCCTCACGGTGAGCATATGGCATACCAAAAGCAGCTCAGCCTACTCAAGAAAGATGCAGGTTGGCGGGGCGCCTGGGTGGCTTAGTCGGTTAAGTGTCCGACTTTCCGACTTTCGCTTAGGTCATGATCTCGCGGTTTGTGGGTTCGAGCCCCGTGTTGGGCTCTGTGCTGACTGCCAGCTCGGAGCCTGGAGCCTGTTTCAGTCTGTGACTCCCTCTCTCTCTGACCCTCCCCTGCTCACGCTGTCTCTCTCTCCTAGAAATAAAAAAAAAAAAAAAGAAAGATGCAGGTTGGGGAGCCTGGGTGGCTCAGCCTGTTAAGCGTCCAACTTCAGCTCAGGTCATGATCTCACACTTTGTGGGTTTGAGCCCCACATTGGGCTCTGTGCTGACAGCTCAGAGCCTGGAACCTGCTTTGGATTCTGTGTCTTCTTCTGTCTCTGCTCCTCCCCTGTTTGTGTGCTCTCTCTCCCTCTCTCTCCCTCTCTCTCCCGCTCTCTCTTTCTCTCTCTCAAAAGTAAAAAAATAGACATGAAAAAAAAAAAAAGAAAAGAAAATCCAGGTGAAGAGCCAAAAATTAAGTCCTCCATTAAGAGAAACCTCAGGCTGCACGTAGCCCCAGTCCCAGTCCCAATCTCAGGCTGTTCAAGGCTAAAGCCATCCTCGGACGGCCCTCAGTTCAGCTAATCAAAAAAACATTCCTATGGTCTGAGTCAAGACTGGGAACTGCAGATACAAACTAGCCAATTTCTCACCGCCTGCCTGAACCCCACGTGGGCCCTTTGAACTCACCTCATAATTGGTCATTTTCAAAGGATTCTCAAAAGTCATGATTGGGTCCCACCATAAGTAATGAACACCTCACAGATACTGAATGGTCAAAGCTGTAATTGTAATTGGTGCATATGTGATGATGCTACATATACTGTAACATCCCCATCCCTTACTCCTTAAAAACCCTATTCGCTATTGTTCTTCGCTTCATCTTGCCGCCACGACACCGGTAGGCAGATGAGCCCCTGCTCGAGCTTGTAATAAACACCCTTTTGTATTTGCATCGGTGTCGGCTCCTTGGAGGTCTCTGGGACTCGCAAATCGGGCACAACACAGGAAGTTCATGTTAATGCTCATCATGTCGGGAAGGCCACACAGCTCTGTTTGCTAGTGGGAGCTTGGGTGTTCTGCATAGGCCTCATATTCTACAGATTTGTAGCAGCACATGCCATATTGTGATCGGTGACAAAGACTCTCTCAATGACCAAACTTCAAACAGGTTCCTCTGAGGTGTATTGTTTGTTTGTTTGTTTGTTTGTTTCATTGTTGTTGTTTTTTTTTTATCTTTGTCTAGGCCTCCTCCTTTGGCCTCAGTCAGTTGTAGCAAGAATCCTACTAAGTCAGTTAAATGACATTCCCCTTACCCTTGATATCTTACCACTCTCAATATCTTAGGAAATTCCTTATTCCTGTCTCAATATCTGATCACCCTGGTCTGTCCTCAGTAAGAATCTCATTATGTTGAGTCAGTAAGAATCCCTCTACCCCTGATGTCTTCTCTTAGTAAATTTCCATCAACTGACCCCCAACTCACCACCACTCTGCTCTTAGGCTCTATGTCCCCAACTGTTTACTATATTCAGAGCTGGGCCTGTCTCTCTCTCCTCTCTTGTCATAATCTTGGCACCTATCACAATAATCCTGAATAAAGTCTTCCTTATCATTTTAACTAGTGTCAGAACAATATTTTTCTGGAACATCAATTACATCCAAAGTTGTATAAAACCTTACATAATTGATTATAACTTATTTACAAGTAATTCTTTTCCTTATCAAGGTATGCAAGAACTTTTAATAGTTTTCAAAATGTCTTCATAATTTTGGAGTACAGCAGTTATTTTTCTCTTCTGAGAAAGGTAGCTATGTGTATAGGCAAAAGGAGGTAAATATGTTTCCAAATGTAACTACTTTCAAGGAAAACATTTTTATAAGCAAAGGAACATTTTTTGTTGGTAAAGCATATTTAAGAATAGCAAACAAATTTTACTCATGCCTATTAAAATGCAGCATGAGGTATTCTTTTTTTTTCCCTTTTCTTAAGTCTATTTATCTTGAAAGAAAACACAAATGGGAGAGAAGCACAGAGTGTTCGAGAGAGTGAGAGAATCCCAAGCAGGCTCCAGGCTCTGTGCTGTTAGCACAGAGCCCGATGCGGGGCTGAAACTCACAAGCCCTAAGATCATGACCCAAGCTGAAATCAAGAGTCAGACCTTAACTGACTCAGCCACCCAGGTGCCCTGGCATGAGGTATTCTTAAAAAAATTCACCCAACCTTCTGTGGATTGTATATTCATTGTCATTTTCATTATTAGGAGGTAAAGGATATAATGAATAATAACATAATTATAAAACTTGAACTATAGAGACAGAATTTTTGTGATGCTTCTGTATAATATTGTATTCACTTCAATTAAGGCATTTACAGCAATAAGGCCTTCAGCACCTCTTAAAAGTACGTATTACAACTTTCAAAGTCTTAAACTGAGAATCCAAACTTTATTGAAATATAATATAACTGTACTAGAATCAAGGCCCATGTTTCATTAAATTTCACAGAAACAAATACGACCTTACTTTTCTAAAAATATGTATTTGCATTATTTGCACATGGAAGTTTTAACAATGTTATTGGTATATAAACAGCACTTTGATAATCTTTATGCTTATTAAACCTTTAAGAGTCTCAAAAAATACAAATAGAAAAACTTGATAATATTAGAATTCAAAATTTTACTTTTTTAAAGTTTATGTATTCAGAGACAGTGTGAGCAGGGGAGGGACAGAGAGAGATAGAGAATCCCAGGCAGGCTCCACAGGCTGTCAGCACACAGAGCCCAATGCAGGGCTCAAACCCACTAAACTGACAGATCAGGACTTGAGTGGAAATCAAGAGTCAGACACTTAACTGAATAAGCCACCCAGGCACCCCAGAACTGAAAAACCTTAAAACCATGTGCAGTTGTAGAAAATTGACACAATAAACCTATGCAAATATAGCAGCAGTGTTAAAAATTACTTATGTATTTATTTAATAGAATAGGTAATGCAATATACATGTAAATAATACATGCATATGATACAAATCCAAAGTATGAAAAGCAGTAAAATAAAAAGTTCTTTTCATTCTTGTCCTTCACCTTCCACTTCCCAATTTCCTTCTCTAGAGATGCCTAGTTTCACTAAGTTATTATGAATATTTTCAGTTAACACCATGGACTAGTTACATAATCAGTCCACAACTCAGTTTCCTAAACTATAAAATGGACGGAAGAATCTTAATTTAGGTGAACCTTCTTTATATATATAAATTACATTATGTCCCAATCACTATACTGTACCTTGTTTTGTTTTTCTTCCTTATACAGTATGTATGTCAATTATATCTCAACAAAACTGGTGGAAAATAATATATGATGACTGACTCAATTATGAAATTATATCACTCTCAGATTTATAATGCTTGATGGTGTTAACTGCCTTTTAACCTTTAAAATAGAAGAGATTTTACCTATCCTAATATTTGCAGTAGCTTTTGCTCCATAATTTTTCACATCTTCAAATTTAATTGATTATTTTTTCTGTAGACATACTAATACTAATAAATAAAGGGTTAACTTTCATATGCTCAAATATCTTTTTTCTGTTCTTTATTTATGTATTCAGTAAGATTAATCAACAGTGACTGTTCTAGTTGCTAAAATAATAGTAATATATATATAATCTCTTGGAGCTTCCATACTAGAGACAGGAGAAGAGTAATATACAAATAATTAAAGAACTTCAAGAATCATTCTTGCTTACAAATATAACAACCCTCAGGAAAACATAACTGGACAGGATCTTTCTTAGTCTGGCAGAAATATCTACAAAGCAAAAATCATACTGAATGGAGTATTCTTTTTTTTTTAATGTTTATTTATATTTGAGAGAGAGAGGCAGAGAGTGAGCAGGGAAGGGCATAGAGGGAGACACAGAATCAGAAGCAGGCTCCAGGCTCTGAGCTGTCAGTACAGAGCCTGACATGGGGCTTGATCTCACAAATTGCAAGATCATGACCTGAGCCAAAGTTGGACACCTAACCGACTGAGCCACCCAGGTGCCCCTATAGCTTTCCCCCTGAAGTAAAAAAGAGTATGACTCTTGTGCTGTTATCACTTTTATTCAATAATATAACAAAGGCCCTAGTCACTGAAAGAAGGTATAGCAATAAATGAATTAACTTAGAAATAAAAGTCATTCTCAAGCAAATGATTACATATTTTAAAAATCATATGTGGGGCACCTGGGTGGCTCAGTCATTAAGCATCTGATTTCGGCTCAGGTCACGATCTCACAACCCATGAGTTCTAGCCCCAGGTGAGGCTTATGCTGACACCTCAGAGCCTGAAGCTTGGTTCAAATTCTGCATCTCCCTCTCTCTCTGCCCCTCCCCTGCTCATACTTTCTCTCTCCCAAAAATAAATAAAAACATTATTATATACATATGTGTATACTCAAAATGCACAGATATATATGGAATATATATAAGGGATAAACACAGAAAACTATTAGAAGTTAATAAGTGATTTCAGTAATATCACAGGATACAAAAGCCATTTTATTTTCATATATCAATGTTCCAGTTGCTTATTGCTATCCAAAAATTACTGGTTCATTTAGCTGTAGCCATTTTATTAAATCTCAAGATTTTATGGTTCAGGCATTCAGATAGAACTTTGTTAGGAAATTATTCTGCTGTGTGGAACATCAACAACAGTTTCTGTGGCGTTCTGCTTGTAGATGGGCTAATCTGGAGCATTCAAGACCAATTTATCTACATGTCTGAAGTTTTGATGGAAATGGCTATCACTCTAGGCTCAGCTAAGGCTGTGGAATACACAGAATACACATGACCTTTCCAAAATGACACCCTCAAGAGCAATCGGAAAAGTTGCATGTCAACTCAGAACTCTCAGACATAGCACATCAAGAGACAACAGGTGAAAATTGCCAGGGAAGGGAAACTGAATCATTTTTATTAGCCAAAGCCATTATAGAGCTCATCAAGATTCAAAGAGACAGGGCAATAATCTCATTTTCTCATGGGGTAACTGTCATAACCAGTAACCAGAGGTAAACTAAGCCCGGGGCTAAATACTATACACAGATTATCATCTTCAATTCACTCAAACAATGCATTTCATAAATAAAAAAATTAAGGACACGGAAAAAATTAAGTAAATTGGGCAAGCCTTAAAAAAATAACTCATTAAAAACACAAATAAAAGAACAAGCCTTAAAAAAATAACTCATTAAAAACACAAATAAAAGAACAAGGAATTTAGCAGTATCTCTATAAAAGAGAAATATATGATTTAAAGGTTCCACATATAAATCAATGCAAATTTCAAAACATATGTATAGATAACACTATTAATCTGTTATACAATATATTAAAAGTAAAAACTCTTGAGGTGTCTAGCTGGCTCAGTGGTTAAGCACTGACTTCAGCTCAGGTCATGATCTCAAGGTTCAGGTTCATGAGTTTGAGCCCCGTGTTGGGCTCTGTGCTGACAGCTCAGAGTCTGGAGCCTGCTTCATATTCTCTCTCCTTCCATCTCTCTCTGCTCCTCCCCCCACTAGCACTCTGTCTCTCAAAAATAAATATTAAATAAGTTAAAAGAAATAAAAGTAAAAACTTTAGTAATAAAATGAAAACCTGCAAAGCAGCCACTGTTAGCAAAAAAATCCACTTATTTATTTAAAGTACCAGAGAAGCAATGGTATAAATATGCAGGTGTAGAAACTAATCATGCAATAAAATGTCATAAATGCACCACAGTTGTAACAGGGAAGAGTATGTATATGTGAATGCATGTGTGTATGTATGTATGTGTGTGTATGCATGCGTGGTGTTTGCTTGATACAAAGAATAGGAAGGCAGGGAAATGTAGCTCTCCACCAAGAAAACTAACATATACACATGACTATAAACAGCTTTCTAAAGACAGGTACACTGTGTTCAACATGATTTATAGATTTAACTCCTGGCTTGAAAATTAAAATCACCACCAGATCCACAAAAGCTGTTGGATTTTTCTGAGGTTCAATACTACAAGAAATTGTCAGTAACAGCTTTTTTTCTTAAGAAGCTGACTGGTTTGTAACTTTATGCAAATTTTGTACCTGGTAAATTCAGTGTGAGGAGGCAGGGAACAGAGAAGAAGGAAGGTTTCATTTCCTTGGGTGTATACTTCATGGTTAATAAACTGTAACAAGCACTAGTAAGTAAAGAAATAGTTGCTTACGGAGAACACAGGCAAAGAAGCATTAATTTTCCCCACTCAATATACTTCATTAGCATAGTTTTCCTCCCAGAGCCGGGAAATAATGAGGACATGACAGTCCTTGACTGTGAATGCTGCTAAATCTGTTTAAAAAACTAAAAAAATTAAAAATAAAACTACTACAACTGTAAAAAGTCCATCCTATTACATGTGAAGAATCATTTAGAAATGATAATTTACATCTGTAAAAGTAAAAAGTACATTTCCACAACTCTGTGTAATTTTATAGCCATGAATTTATATACACACATATACTTACTGCCTAGGCTATATACATCCTTTTCAAAATAGGTTGAATTTTTTAAGCATATAAAAGAGTGTATTGGTAGCTGGTGTGCACAGTAAAGTGGGAATTTCTGAACACCCAGAACATTTCCTGAGATGAAGCATATTTGATAGGAAAAAATGCACTTTTGTTCAGCCCCTTTAGACATTAAGAGATAGGTGTTATTTCCATTTTATGTATCAGCTGGCTATGGTTCAGAAGGTTAAGAAATTGGTATGGTCTTGCTCTAGTGTGTATCTGAAATTTCTGCATTGGCTTGCTCCCATACAAAACACATTGTTTCCTTTTTAAAAAAAAATTTTTTTTAATGTTTTATTTATTTCTAGGAGAGAGAGAGAGAGACAGCGTGAGCAGGGGAGGGTCAGAGAGAGAGGGAGTCACAGACTCTGAAACAGGCTCCAGGCTCTGAGCTGGCAGTCAGCACAGAGCCCGACGCGGGGCTCGAACCCACGAACCGCGAGATCATGACCTAAGGGAAAGTTGGACACTTAACCGACTAAGCCACCCAGGCGCCCCTGTTTCCTTTTTTTAAATTTTTTATGTTTATTTATTTTTGAGATAGAGAGAAATAGAGCATGAGCAGAGGAGGGGCAGAGAGAGAGAGGGAGACACAGAATCCAAAGCAGGCCCCAGGCTCTGAGCTGTCAGCACAGAGCCCGATGCAGGGCTTGAACCCACAAACCACGAGATCTTGACCTCAGCCAAGTCAGATGCTTAACTGACTGAGCCACCCAGATACAACTGAAACACATGGTCATTTTACTTTCCATATAGGCCTTTACAATTGGAGAAAGGCAATTTTTGGATTCTACTTGCATAAATTAAAGTATTTTGAGTCCTGACCACTAAGCTTCGATTAGTTTTCCAAAATAAATCATTGCAGGTGGGGAAGTGGAATGTGACAATAAAGTGAGGTATCCACATAAATGTCTTCCTTAGAACAAAATGATTCAGAGGTGACTGGGTGGATCAGTCTGATTTTGGCTCAGGTCATAATCTCACAGTTCATGAGACTGAGCCCCATTTCAAGCCCTGTGCTGACAGAACAGCGCCTGTTTGGGATCCTGTCTCTCTAGCTCCCTCTCTCCCTGACGCCCCCACCCCCTTTCAAAATAAGTAAACATTTTAAAAAAGAGAATGAAATGATTCAGAGCCCTGGTAGGTAGTCTACAATGAGTACTAAGGACAAAAATATTTTAATCACCACATTAAATGATCAGTTAAAGAGCACTTTCTATTTACATTATACCATGTTAGGGGCAGTGACAAACCAAAAGAAATATACCACATTATGTGATCCACCAGAAGCCCACAATCTAATTCGAAGGCATTAAGTGAAATGTTAAATGGAGGATATTTGTGATCTAAAACTTCAAATAAGACTGTCTCACGAGTTAATTTAGGAATAAGACTTTCCCTAAAAGTTAGTGAGGCACAGAATTATTTCCCACTCCCTGTTACTTCGGCCCTGACTATACCTGACCAAGAATTTTATTGTGAAATCCTCCCAACCTTGTTCTCTTTTATACTCTGCTTGTTCATTTCCCCCACCTGACAATAATAAGGAGGTGATATGTATTAGCTTTTGAATCCTTAGAGTAAACCAATGAAATTTCATCCAGTCCTGGAGCTTTAAGTACCATCACTGTGCTGATGAATACCCCATTTATACCTCGAGCGTTGAGCCTTTCTGAACTCTAGACTTGTTTATTCAACTCCACTTGTATGTTGAAAACCCATTTCAAACTTATCTTGTCCAAATGTGATTTGTGATCATTCTCCCTTAAAAACTGGCACATACCATATATTAGGTGTTTGAGCCTTAGAACAAAACTATGAGATAGTTTCCATTAGGCTTCTCATTTCAAACTGAGGAAACCGAGGCAGTCAGGTTACAATATGCCCATTGCTGGTAAGTGGTGAGGCTGGCGTGCAAACTTGTCTTCCTCTAGAGTCTATCCAACCATGATGCTACCACCAAATCTCTTCAGATCTACTTCCACCATCCATTCAAACAGGACCGCTGTTCTGCACCTTGCCTACCATTACTCTGTTGCATACACATGTATCTCTGTTCAGCCTCCCAATAGGCATTCAAATCATAGAGACTAATTTTTTTTTTCTTTTGCTCATCTTTTTCTTTTTGCTTGACAAAACGTACCACATGCCAAGCACTGTTAACAACAATTTAATGCCTAAACCTCATTCACATTTCCTTCAATCCTTAGAGCAGGTAACAAGGCAGGTATTAAAATTCTCATTTTATAAATGGAGAAACTAAGGCACAGAGGATTTTAAAGCTTGCCAATGGACAGTGAGTGAGGAAGATAGAAGCAACCTTTTCTTCCAGCATCCACATTGTCTCAATCACTGCACCATACACCTGTCTTCTCCTGCTGTTCAATGCCACTTCCCTGCCACTTCTAGCCATGTGACAGGCAAGCCCAATCCCTGGGACTGATCTCTGATGTTTACCCTTTTGCTACTTCAACTATTCCCAACATGCAGTTATTAATAAGCATGTCACTGCAGCACTACCTTCACCATATGTCTTCAAGCCTGAATACTTCTCTCCATCTTCACTTCCATTATTCTCTAACATTCCACCATTTTTAAGATCCTGATGTACATCAGTAGCACATTCCACATTTCCTAAAGGCCATTCTCCTTTTATCAGCCAGTGTGGTCATTTTAAAACCAAATGAAGCCAAGTCACTCCACTTCTAAAGACCATGGCTACTGAAATTAGAATAAAATCCAAACTCCTCCCCAGGGCTGACCATATCCCACAAAAAGTTACTCGGAGCACCCTTGCATCCACTGAGCCCCAGTCACACTGGTCTTCCTTCTCTCCCTGGATGACACAAAGCACACTCAAAAAAAAGGAACTGTGGAAAAAACACAAATGTAAAATATCAGGAGGAAAATAGTTCAGTTCTATTAAGTGTACCACAAAATAATGACTTATTTGGTTAAGGTGAGAGCTGGTAAATTTATTTAATTTCCAAGTAAGCTCTTGAAAATCTTACAATAACAGATGTTAGAGTGTAATTATATAAATATCTTCAAATATTTTTTTAAATTTTAATGTTTATTTATTTTTGAGAGGTGGGGGCAGAGAGAGAGGGAGACACAGAATCCAAAGCAGGCTTCAGGCTCTGAGCTGTCAGCACGGAGCCCGACTTGGGGCTCGAACTCACGAACCTCAAGATTATGACCTGAGCCAAAGTTGGATGCTTAACTGGCACCCCATTATTTTAAATAAGTTATAATACAGATAGATATTAAGCTATCCAGGGAAACCGGAGTGTCCTAAAATTATATCCCTCACTAAAGAGGCTGAAGTCAGGAAGGCCAACCACACCTTCTCATTCAAGCCCTTTGGCAGAGGTGTTGGACAAAGCTCACCATATGGACAGATGACAGAGGTTTTGATTCTCGAAAAGCGTGTTCTGCCTACTCAGTTTTACTATATAATTCAAATCAGTGGGTGCTGGATTTGCCCTATAAGTTTTAGAGTATCTCACGTAGCTCAAACCAGCAGAGACTTTAAAAATGATCAAATCTAATTTTCAAATCTTATAAACATTTAAATTTAAATGGAGATATATAAAAAGCTATCATTTATAAAAGGTTTTCATATCCATTTGCTTATTACATTTCATTAATAACCATTTGAACTAAGAAGTATAGCTATTTTCCTTCCCATTTTTATAGATGATTTTGGCCCAGTGTTGTGATGGGACGCGAGAAGTCACATGAACACTAAGCTGCCATCAGCTGGACTCCTGAGTTCAGGAATAAAAACAGAAAATAAACATGAAATGCTTAGACTTGGTATTTCTTAAGGAGGTTGCAAATGCCTTCGTCTATAATATCAGTGACACTTTCTTAAATCTAATGTACTAGACTTTACGTACTTCTCTGGAAACACAGACATTAAAACTTTATTTACTAACTAGAAAACATACCACTCTATTTATGGAATGTATATGTATGTGTGTATACACACACACATACACACACACACAAATACACCAATACTGACAGGAGATACTTAAATTTATAAGAAAATTAATTCCTTGGGGGCACCTGGGTGCCTCAGTTAGTTAAGCGTCTGACTTCAACTCAAGTCATAATCTCACAGTCCTTGAATTTGAGCCCCATATCAGGCTCTGTGCTGACAGCTCAGAGGCTGGAGCCTGCTTTGGATTCTGTGTCTCCCTCTCTCTCTGCCCCTCCCCAGTGCGCTGTCTCTCTCTCTCTCTGTCTCTCTGTCTCTGTCTCTCTGTATGTATGTGTATTTATATATATATATATATAATATACATATATATTTGGTGTGTATATATATATATATATACATATATATACACACACCAAAAATAAACACACATTAAAAAAATTTTAAGAAAATTAATTCCTTCCTTTAGTTCTAAGAATGAGAAAAATACTAGAAAAAGCAGGCAAATACTATTTTTTAAATTTTTTTAGCAAGCACATACTATTATTCCCAATTAATACATATTTTTTTGTTAAGAAATACTAATAAATAAATAAGAAAAGAAAAACTCCAATAGAAAATAGACAATTAGCAATTCTAAAACTAAAATAAGACAATATATAGTTAGTCTAATAAAAATGGGACACAGAAATAGAATAATATATAGAGAAAATGAGCCTAAGCAAAGAGGAAACAACAATTTCTGTTAAAATTAAATACTTAGAAGTGAAAGAAGGTTGCTAATGAGCAGTGGAATTTCACTAGGGTTTTTAAATTGGGGTAACTGGTAGTAGATATTCTAAGATGAAAACATCAGTTTAATAAAAAAAAAAAGAGCAAGAGAGAGCTAAACTGAAATGGATAGACATACTAAAAGGTTAGAAAAGCTTGAAAATGTTCATCAAAAACAGAGACCATTCATAAAAATTCTCTGAGCAAAGCTTAATTTAGCATATTTTGTACGACTAATTTAACATGGGTCATTTCTTTTTTATGCCTCTGCAAATCATAAGCAAAACGTGAATCACTTCCCAAGGTTGATATGACATAACCAGTGAAGAATTCCCTACCATTCAAGAAAATTCTATTATGACCAATCACTGTGAAGAATGAACAGTCATGCTTTCTCACTATGTCAGTGGCTTTACAATAATATATCCCTGAGCCTCATTCATTCGATGTTTTGGTTTGAATACTCCCAATTTACAAACTGTGGGTTTTTTGGTGTGTGCATAATAAATGTTTGCTAACTGCTACTTCACTGATTCACTATTTTACTTTGGACATTTCTGAACTTTTGACAGAAACATTTCATTATGTGCCTCTCTTAGACCAACAGTGCTTCTGTGTCCTGTACTACAATCTCTGTGTATTTTTATTTAAAAAACTTTTTTGCTTATTTATTTTTTAGAGAGAGAGAGAGAGGGAGAGAGAGCGAGCAAGCAGGGGAGGTGCAGAGAGAGAGGGAGACACAGAATCCAAAACAGGCTCCAGGCTCCGAACTGTCAGTACAGAGCCTGACACAGGGCTCAAACTCAAGGACCGTGAGATCATGACCTGAGCCAAATTTGGATGCTTAACTGACCGAGGCACCCAGGCACCCCTACAGTCTTTGTTTTAAAGTGTATTTTGTCTGACATTGAGTATTGCCACCACAGCTTTATTTTTGTTTCTATTTATAGGGACATTTCTCAATTTCTTCACTTTTAGTCTTAAATCTGAAGTGAGTGTCTTGTAGACAATATATAGGTAAGTATTGTGGGTTCTTTTTTAATTCATTCGGCCACTTTATTAGGTCTTTTGATTGGAGTAGTCCATTTACATTTAAAGTAATTATTAATAATAGATATGTACTCATTGACATTTTTATGTTTTTTGGTTGGTTTTGTAGTTCTTCTCTGTTCCTTTCTTCACTTGCTTTCTTCCCTGTGGTTTGATTGTTTTCTTTAGTTTTACCTTTCAGTTCCTTTATCTTCCTTTTGTTGTGTACCTATTGTAGGTTTTTGGTTTACAGTCACCAAGAGGTACATACATACATATCATATCATACATATCAACCTATTTTTATAGCAAACTGCTTTAAGCCGATAGTCACTTAAGTTTGAAGACATTCTAAAAGCACTATATTTTTACACCTCACCACATATTTTATCTTTTTCACATTATATTTTATATCTTTTGTGTGTAACCCTTTATCCACTTATTGTAGCCACAGCTGACATTACTACTTTTGTCTTTTAACTGTTATGCTAGTTTTTAAGTGTATGATCCACTGGTTTTACCATATATTTATCTTTCTGTGAGATTTATTTTCCTGTATTTTCTTATTTCTAGTTATGGCCTTTTCTATTCCACTGAAAGACACTTTAATATTTCTTCTATGGCCAGTTCAGTGGTGATGAACTCTTAGTTTTTGGTTGTCTAGAAGACTCTGTATTGCTCCTTTAATTGTGAATGATATTCTCACTGGGTACAGTGTTCTTGGTTGTAAGGTTTTTCCCTTCCAACACTTTAAATATATCCTGCCCCTTCCCTCTAGTCTGCAAAGTTTCCACAGAATATCAGCAAATGGTTTTATGAGGTTTCCTTTACATGTGTCTATTTGTTTTTCTCTTGCTGCCTTTAAGATTCTCTCTGTTTTTAACTTCTGCTATTTTAATTATAATGCATCTCAGTGTAGATTTCTTTGGACTCATCTTTTGTGACTCTGTGTGCTTCCTGGACCTGGATGTCTGTTCTTTCCCCAGGTTAGGGAAGTTTTCAGCTATTATTTCTTGAAATAAGTTCTCTCCCTTTCCCTCTCCTTGTTTCTGGGACCCTATGATTCAAATGTTATCATGCTTGAAATTGACCCAGAGTTCCCTTAAACTATTCTTTTTTGGTTTTTAATTATTTTTTCCCCATTTTCCTAATTGGGTGATGGCCACTATTCCATTTTTCACATCATTTATCCATCCTTCTGTATCATCTACTCTGCTGGTGATCCTCCTTAGTTTATTTTTTCATTTCAGTTATTGTATTCTTCAGCTCAGAGCAGTTTTTTCCTAGATTTTCTAACTCTTTGTTGAAGTTCTCACCGTGTTCCTCCATTCTATTCTCAAGTTTGGTAAGCACCTTTATGACCATTACTTTGAACTCTTTATCAGGTAAATTATTTATCTCCATTTCACTGATGTTTTCTTCTGGGGTTTTATATTATATCTTGTTCGTTTGGAACATAATCCTCGGTCTCTTCATATTGTTAGGTTTCTGTGTTTGCTTCTAGAAATTAAGCAAAACAGCAGCCTCCTTCAAAATGAGAGAGTCTTGAAGATGTGGCCTTGTTTAAAAGTGTCCCCTGTGCAGACTGTGTGTGGTTGGTGACAGGCTAGCCATATCTGGAGTGGGCAGAGGCTGGGGGCCTTCTGGGATACACTGTGTCAGGACCCACGTGGCAGGATAGCTAGAGCTGGAGTGGGTGCAGAAGGGGGGTCCTGGGTGCTCCTCACAGAGACACTCTGGTGAGACATCTGGAGCTGGAGCAACATGGGCCACGGGTCCCAGGGGTGGGACAAATGGAGCCGGAGTGGGTGAGTGCTGGGGGGTCCTGAGGTTCTTCATGCTGGGGCCACCTTGGGGGTATGGTTGGAGCTGGTGTGGGAGGGGCCTGAGTGTGCTGGGGTAGCCTCAGCGAGGAGGCAAGAGCACCTGGGCGCTGCTCCCACACCAGCACTAACAAGGTAGAAGGAGAACACAAAAACTCGGTGCTTGCTATCAGCTCCAACTTTGGAGAGAGTTCCAGAAGTTTCCCATTCATGTGACAGATGTTCTAGGATTAGTAAATGGATTCTCTCACTTATAATATACTTTCCCTTTAACTCACTGATTTTTGCCGTGCCCAAGGGCAGGTGAGTCTACACACAGGCCCCCTCAGTGATATCCCTTCCTACTGCAGGTCACTTTCTCATCATTACCATGTGTCCATTTCTCCCACCCTTCTCTGTGTGCTCACTCTGCTGTTTGTCTTGTAGAAGCTACTCAATCAGCCTTCAGTTCCCTTCAAGAGGAAATGCTGTATATGTATATTTAAGTGTGGACACATTGTATCCGTGGAAGGAGGTAGATTCAGGGTCTTCCTACACCAACATCTTGGACCTCTTCAACATGAGGACTCAAGCTGAAACTACTACAGCAACCAGTGAAAGGGCAGAAAAACCTGAACTGTAATTGACAAATTACAAAGAATAAATTTAACAAAGAAGGCGACAGACCTGTACTCTGAATACAGTAAGACACTGATGAAAGAAATTGAAATGACACATATAAATGGAAATATATATCATGCTTATGGATTGTAAGGGTTAATATTGTTAAAATGTCCATACCTCCTAAAGCAATCTACAGATTCAATCCAATCCTTAACAAAATACCAGTGGCATATTTCACAGTACTAGACAAAGAATTCTAAAATGTGTATGGAACCACATAATACCCCAAATAGTCAAAGAAATTCTGAGAACAAAGAATAAAGCTGGAGGTACCACACTCCCTGATTTTAAACTATATTACAGAGGTATGATAATCAAGAGAGCATGGCACAAAAACAGACACATAAATCAATGAAACAAAATAGAGACCTCAGAAATAAACCCATGCATATACGGTCAATTAAACTATGACAAAGATGGAGAGAATATACAATGGGGAAAAGACAGTCTCTTAAATAAATGGCATTGGGGAACCTAGACAGCTACATGCAAAAGAATGAAACTGGACTACTATCTTATAGTATAAACAAAAATAAATTTAAAATGATTGAAACACCTGAATGTAAGGCCTGAAACCACAGAATTCCTAAAAGCAAACATAAGCAGTATCCTCTGTGACACTGGTCTTAGCAATATTTTTTTGAACCCGTCCCTTAGGCAAGGGCAACAACAGCTAAAATAAACAGATGGGATTACATGAAACTAAAAAGCATTTGGACAGCAAAGGAAACCATCAACAAAATGAAAAGGCAAACTACTGAATAAGAGAAGACACTTGCAAATGATATATTCAATAAGGGATTAATATCAAAACTATATAAAGAAATCATACACTCAACACCAAAAAAACATACAACCCAATTAAAAACAAGGCATAAGACTTGAATAGACTGTTTTCCAGAAAAGACATACTGATGCCCAATAGACCCATGAAAGATGCTCAACTTCACTAATCTGCAAAATGCAACCAAAACCTAATGAAATACTATCTCACCTTGGTCAGATTAAGTATTGTCAAAAGACAAAAAATAACAAAGTGTTGGAGAGAATGCAAAAAAAAAAAAAAAGAACTCTTATGCATTGTTGGTGGGAATATAAATTGCTGCTGCCATTATGGAAAACAATAAAGAGGTTCTGCAAAAAACTCAAAATAGAACTTCCATATGATCCAGCAATTCCATTTCTGAGTGTTTATCCAAAGAAAACAAAAGCACTAATTCAAAAACATATATGCCCCATTTTCTTATCACGGCATTATTTACAATAGTGAGATATGGAAGCAATAAAAGTGTCCATCAACAGATGGATGTATAAAGAAGAGCTGTATATAATATATAATACACATACACATACATATACACATACACACATCCACATACAATGGAATATTACTAAGCCATAAAAAGAATGAAATCTTATAATTTTGACAATATGGATGAACCTAGAGCATATTTTGCTAAGTGAAATAAATCAAAGATAAATACTGTATAATTTCACTTATATGTGGGATCTTAAAAACACTGAAAAGAAAAATACAAACAGACTCATAGATATGGGAAATAAACCAGAGTGGGAGGATGTTGAGAAGTTGGTGAAATAGGGAAAGGGCATTTAGAGGTGTAAACTTTCAATGATAAAATAAATGAATCATGGGGATGTAATTAATGTACAGCACAAGGAATAGAGTCAATAACATTTGAATGACTTTGCATGGTGGCAAATGGTAACTAGATTTATCATGGGGATCATTTTATAATTCATAAAAATACCAAAACACTATGATATATGTCTAAAACTAACAGGGTATTTCACCTCAATTACACTTCAAAAAAAAAAAGAAGAATAAACTTTTCCCCCTCATTATGTTGTTGTATTTACAACGAATTTTTCTGGTGCCTATATTTTTTAATTTAAGCTCAAAACAAAATCATTTAAATTTATTTGAAGACAACCTTTTAGTAATAAGGTTCACCTTCTGATTTGTTGTTTAAGAAATGGATATTTTCACAGATTTCTCTTAAGATGAAGGTGAGGAGTCAAACATTTCCTATATCACAATTTGGTATCAGACGATGATGGTGTAAAATATTCCTTAGGGTTTACTTTAGATTCACAGTCTCTTAATATTCCATTTCCCTGTGTTTATGTGTGCTTTATTTCACATAATAATAATTATGTAAAAAGAGTTACAAGTTTTTTAAAATATCTTGTTTGTCTATTATTTAAAATCTCTTTCAAGTCTTAATGTCTTCTGGAAAATTCAGGCATGTTTCTAACAAGTTAGAAATGTGGGTCCTTCTTAGAGTAGACTATTAGAATCTTAAGTTTTACTTATTAGTAAAGTCTCATCTCAACAATATGTGTCAACTGCCTATCATACATATCTCGGGCACTTTACCATGTGTTACAGGAATTTTAAAAAAAGGTTGGAGAGTAATAACTCCAGGTCTTCCCTTTTTTATGCTATTATGTTCCAGTATTCTTTCAGGTAAACTAATGATCTTAAATTAAATGATTTCTAAGAATCTTCTGGATCTAAAATCTTGTGATAGTTATCTACAAAGTTATCAGTGAATAATATACTGGTAGATTAAGGACAGCCACAGACTCTTTGCTACTTTACTTCCTCCATCAAGATGCAGTGTTTATTCCCCCCTCTCCTTGAGTTGGGGCTGGCCCCATAACTGCTTAGCCTTTTGGAGGTGGGGGAAGTGAAGCTGTGCCAGTTCCAGTCTGAAGGCTTAAGAACTCCTGGCAGTTTCCACTTTTGTGCTTGTTGTTTACCCTGAATGTCCATGTAAAAAACATGGCTACCCTGTTTGGAATGGCACATAAAGACAACAAGTAGAGAGAAGAGGCTTTGGGCTACTTGGAGAGAGAGGGGGAAGCATGGCCATCACAGCCTGCCAACTGACCTCAGGTGCTTGCAGCCCCAGCTGCCACCTGATTTTAACACTATAACAATCCAAATGAGATCAGGAAAATGGCCCAGATAAGCCCATTCAAGCTACAGAAACATAAGAGATATCAAAAGCTACTAGTTTTCTTTTTAAATATTTTTAATGTTTATTTTTGAGAGAGACAGAGACAGAGTACAAGTAGGGGAGGGGCAGAAAGAGAGGGAGACACAGAATCAGAAGCAGGCTTCAGGCTCTGAGCTGTCAGCACAGAGCTCGATGCGGGGATTGAACCCACAAACCGCGAGATCATGACCTGGGATAAAGTCAGACGCTTAACCAACTGAGTCACCCAGGTGCCACTAAAAGCTACTAGCTTTTAAGCTTTTAATTTTAATTTAAGACACTAAGGTCCAGGATCATTTGTTCTATAGCAATAGTAACTGAAATAGATATTATATCTCAGCATTAGAGTAAGCATAATTACATTACTTATCCTCTAAAGTATATATTTCAGACTCTACATAATAAAATACCTATATACGCCATACAGTTCTACTATAATCTGACCTAGGCAGTGCTAAAACAATCATCAAATTGTGCAAAATTTTGCAATATAAACCACAAACCCTATGTGAAATGGTGTTAAGCATATATAACTCAGAAACTAAAAAATAAAGCTAGGAACCTACTTTATATGGCAACACAGTTTTGCACATATTAAATGATTGACAAATACATACATATTACAATAAATATGGTACTCTATCTCGAAAAAGGCCTGAAGTTCACTCATGGAGTGGGTGTCAGAAGAGTTGTGAGTTATTGTGAATTGGTTTCAGCACCAAAGAGCAGCTAAGGCACAGCTTGACTGCAAGGAAGTTAGTCAAACATTAAACATTCCCTTAACTAAAAATATACATATACTAAAGCTACAATTTCCCAAACCCATATTAACCTTTGCATATTTCAGCTTTAGCTCATAATATACTTTATTTGCATGAGATATGGTCCAGGAAAAAATATATTAGGATAGCATCCCTTACTATCATTAAAGCTAACTTTCGATTTCACCAAAATTACTCAGATACTGGCTATAATTTTCAAAACTACTACTTTCTCAAAAATTAGCTAAAAGAAAATGCCATATTATAAATCAACAAATTAATAACAAATCTATTCACAAAAATGCAAGATACTTTAATATTTTGAAATTCCTTCATTTTGAAGATGCTAAAGAAAATGTTTAAATGATGAGAACCATTTAGAATCAAGGCTTTACATATTTGAGCAGTCTCCTATTTTTCCCATTAAATTAATTTAAAGAAAAATAATTAGCATAAAACAATTAACATATCATAGGGATGGTAGATACTGTTGTAACTGGGAAAGTGAGAGAAAAAAATGAGGTAAGTTGTATGTGAGTAAGCCTCTTGACATTTATAGTCCTGTTTTTAAGAGTTTCTAGTAATGTCACCCTGGAAAGGAGAAAAAAATGCACGTTCTATGTAAACTTTCGAGAAACTTTCTTAATCAGCTTTCTGTTCTAATATATCTTTTTAAGTACAAAGTATGAATGCCTGAGTGTTTAAGATCGGTTTCACTTGTGTCTCAATACTTAAGTATTAGTGTTTTAATTAAGATATTTCGTTGTTCTCTAAATCTTTCCATATAACATTGTTGCTATATTACATTATAAAAAGAGAAGTAAAACTTCAGTCCCAACTAAACTTAGAATTCAAATTGTTCTCAGAGTAACTAAGTGAAGAAGATGCCATGCACTGTGTCAAGTAGGAGTCCCTACTATCTGTTACAGGATTCTACTTTAGTGGCTCACAAAACAGAAAGCACTAATTTAACAAACTTATCAAAGAGACAATTACAAATTTTAATAGAGGTCTTAAGCAATTACAAGGGGGAGGGTCCTGACTCTTTTCAATGCTGGAATGTTTCAAAAAGAAAAATACAAATAACTTAGAATGAAACCGTTTTTTTCCTTTAAGTTTTGTTTTGCTTGATTTAATTTAATTGATATGATTTCAACTAAGAGAACAAAATTAGTCTTGATCAACTCTGAAATTATATCTCGGTAATTAAATTTAAGATTAACAATGTTGCTTCATTTATTTTAAAAGTTAATATATTTACACGTGGGTTATTACTAGTGGATTGGCCAAATCATAGGACACACTTAACTGAAGATAAATTTCAAAAAGTTGAAGACAGCACTTCAGAAAATTTTAAGACAAGCCTGAAAGAACAGAAAACTGCAGTGTCTACTCCCATCTGTTTAGGCCCTTTGTTAAGAGGCTTCACAAGAAAAGGCTGAATTGGTAGTGGCCCCATAACTTTGTGTTATCTCTTACTAAAATTAGCCATACAAGGTCTGTGAACCTGGTGAGACTCCGTGCAACGGCGTGTAAGAAGCAAAACCCTTCACCCAAGGTACTAGCTTTAAGCACCTTTCGCAGAACACAGATGCTAACTAAACTGAGAAGTTGCTTAAGGGCCATAGCGATCCAGTAACGTAACTTGCATATTTTAACTTAATGGTTTCTAATCAGCTAAAGTTAACAAACATTCATACGCAAATAACATCAACACACAAAAACTTTCAGAATAATGTTTTCAACCCAAAACACCCCAGGGAAGTCTCACTTCTTGGTCTATATAAACTGAATTAAAACAGGAGAGCCATTTTATGGCTACATAAAATGTCAGTTTCATGCATATCATTTCAAAGCCTCGAGAAACTTGTCCAGGACGAGCGGCCACGTCTGGAGTCCGCATCCCAGGTCGCCCGGGCCCCGTCCGCCATCCGGCGATTACCTCGGGCTGCAGCCGTCCGCGGGGTCCTGCGTGCCGGGGGCCTCGGCTCCGGCGCCTCCCCGGGGCGGCCCCGCGGTCCGGGCGGGGGGCGGCGCGGACCGCCCTCCCCTCGCCCGCCCGGGGGTCCCCGCGGACGCCGCCGGGGGGGGGGGGCGCGGGCGGGCGCGGGGAGAGGAGCGGCCGCGGGGCGAGCGTGGCGGGCGCGCCGGGGACTCGTGCGCTCCCTCCGCCGCGCCCCGCGTCCCCGGGACCCGCCCGGCCGCGCCGCCGCCTCCCCGCTCCCGGCCCGCGCGCGCGCCCGCCGGGAGAAAAGTTGGAGGTGGGGGCGTGAGCTGAGAGCTAGACTAGGCTCCTCCGTCCGCCCGCCTGGCGTCCGGGTCGTCCCTGCGGATCCCCCTGCCCCGGGGCTTGGCGGGGTGACCCCGGGCGTCCCGCCCCGGCGACCCGTTCCGACGGCCGCTGCTGGCAGAGGGTGGAGGCTGCCAAGGATAGCCTGGCGGTGCCAACCTGGGAGCCTGTGTGCCTGGGAGGCCGCTCGAGATGGGTGGCTGTTGGGAACACTCAAAGTCGAGTTAAGTCCTACTTTTTTTTTTTTAATTTTTTATTGTTTTATTTATTTCTGAGTGAGAGAGACAGCGTGACCAGGGAAGGGTCAGAGAGAGAGGGAGACACAGAATCTGAAACAGGCTCCAGGCTCTGAGCTGGCTGTCAGTACAGAGCCTGACGCGGGGCTCGAACCCACGAACCGTGAGACCATTGACCTGAGCCGAAGTCGGACGCTTAACCGACTGAGCCACCCAGGCGCCCCGAGTTAAGTCCTACTTAAGGGCATTTGCTTCCCACTCCTAGGACAGCTTGTGGGAAGAGACCCAGTTACTCATATGCTTCATATAATGGTAATAATTATTAGTAGACTATAGCTACTCTGCCATTTGGCTTCCACATAATTTACCCATAACTGCTGTGCCCAGCGTGCTGTCACTGACTTTCTGGGGTTTCTTTTACTTCCCTAATCCACACCCACTGGACAGACCTACAACTGTGCTAAGAATAGAGCAGATTTTGAGTCTTGATCTACAGATTCAGCTCCACATGCCTATCACAGAGTAGGCTCAAAGCCGATGATTTCCTTCAATGAATGAACAAACTGCTGACTGGTGAAACATTTTTGGAACGAAGATAGGTTTTTGGATCGAAGATGTAACGTGTTGCTCTCTTAAATGTTTGTTTTATTAGACGTCTTTACTTTTTCATAACATTCTCATTTTGGTTTCAAGCAGCTCAGATCGTATAAATAATTTACGTAATTTACATGTTATATAGGAAGCAATCTTTAGTACTTTTTAAACAGATATTTGCAGATTTACTACTGCCTAGCAGCTCCTCTCTTATGTGGGAACAGCACCTGAATTCTGCTTGTAAATGATGAATCATACCCCACTCTCAGTCCATTTCCTCATTCCTTACAGAGGTGTGCCCCCTGCACTTCCAAATAAGGAATAGTATTCCTGTGCTGAAAAATGCTATAGAGATTTCTCCTCCACAAGAGAAACTTGTACCCCCATCAGAAATTTCACCCACCTACTTTTTTGGTTGTAAGTCCCTTATCTAGGGATAAATCCCAGCATGACTTCACTGGGGACATGCTGAACTTGACATGAATGGAAAGAGGGGTTGGAAGAATCAGGATCTATAGTCAGAAGTCAGGCGAGTACTCCTGCGATGAAGTTTGGCAAGTGCTTGATCAAAGTAACCAAAACCTTTCAGATTGAATAAGCAAGAATTCATTGAATTGGAGCAACTTTCTTTGGACATGAGATGTAATACCGTAAGAAGGACCCCAAGGGAATAGGTGAACTCACTGCTAGCATGGCTCTTGGAAAGAGACAGCTAAGCCTAAGTCAAATGGATATGTGTTACCTACTCCTACAGAGAGCAGAAAAGGGTTTAACGGAGCTGAAGGAAGTGATATTGCTGTGGTGAATATACTATTAGAGGGTAAAATGCCCACCAGTGAATTATATTTCACTGGAAGGCCAGAGGAAACACTGCCCAATGAAGGTCATAAGGATGTACTGGTGAGAGGGGCACAAACATCCTTAAGATGTTTAGTGGAGATTCTCCTCTGGGGGCATGAGTTAATAGCAGAAGAGATGTTCACAAAGCTGAACTCAATGATATCCATGAAAATAATGATCCAGCCATGAGGCCAGGAGGTAACATTTAATCACCAAAAGGCAGGGCTTCCTGCAATCATCATAAAGACCTCCAAGGTCAGAGGGCAGTCAAAAAGGTTTGACGCACAGGGAGTTGAGATTGTAAATAGACCATGGTGTTAAGAAGAGAAAAGATCAACAGCCATATGGGTTCTAGGTAATAGCCACAATCAGAAAAAGGCAATAATGGAAAAGCAGGAGATGGAAGGAAGTCACTGAAATAAAAAGGCACAATTCAAGTGTGCAATTCATTTCCCAGGAAGCCAGATTTAAGCTGTTACAGCTTTTCTTCTGGCACTGGGATCCAGGTTCGTACTTGAATCCCCTGCAGACTTGGGGGCATGAACTTGATGAAAGGGGATATATCACGGGGTATCAAGTACCATGATATTCTTCTAAACTACTGTAGCCAGCATGTCTTCTGCATCAGTTAGTTACACAGAGATACCATTAACCAAACAGCTCCCTGTAGTTCGTCGTATTTCATTATCTCATGCATGAAAAGATTATCATCATCACTCAGCTGGACTTCTTATATTACAAACTCTTGAACTTTTGTTGAAAGAAACTATTAGTTAAAAATATATCTACAGAAATGACATCCCTTGAAAATCACCCATGACTATCACAATTTCGAAAGTGGGAAGAATTTCCAATTTTGTTAAAGCTATAAAAAATGTTTTCTGGGGGCACGTGTGCTAGGAGCCGCACGGGCCTCACTGGATGAAAGTCACAGCGAGGAAATGGCAGCGCTTGCACAGCTTCTGCCTTGAGAAACCAAAACTGGTATCTCCTTCGGCTACTACTGGCTCATGTTGGAAATGAGCCTGCAGATATTGACCAGGCCTCACAATATTCCAGATCAGACGATATTCCCCACACATATTGCTCATAAGGAAAAGCATATTCCTGCCTTTTCAAAAGAGACTTCAGATGAAAGCACTGTGGATGATTGTCAAAAGGCTCTTCCTATGGGCTTTGCAGATCCAAGACTTACATAATAAAGGGGGCTAAGAACACAAGAGTTACAATTGAGCCTGGCCCTGAGAAAGAGCCTAATTTAGAGTTAAGGACAGATATCCACCCCCCAATTGTTTCTGCTTAGAGCACTAGCCCCCAAGGCATTTGTGAGTGACTTATTCTGGCCTTGAATATGCTGATTGCTCCCTATGAAGGGACCTATCCAGGAACTTCTTTTGTGATTACGGGAGCAAAGGTGTTTCCTGAAAGACCTGTTTTTCTTAATACTCCTTAAACAAGCTATTGACCCCTGTTCACAAAGAAGTAACTTCACCCTTTTTATGCTAAAAACATTGTCTTATATGCTAAAGATACTTTCCTTCCCCATAGGATAAGCATCTAAATCACCTACCTCAATCACTATTGATAAAGTTTATGCAGGAGTCTTCTACAAATCTATGTTCTGGGAAATTCTTACATATCAAACAAGTTTGTTATCAGAAATCATTGTCTAAGGCAAATGCCACTTCTGTGCCGTCCCCCAAACACTTAATTATAAAATAAAGTTGAGCCCCAGTCAGAGCAGAGATGAGTGCCTGGTGACCAGAAAGAATCTCAAGGCTCCCTCATCCCTCCCTCGCCGACACCATCCATCCTTCAGGGGCCCCTGGACCCCGTCCAGAGCCACCCTCCTGCACACCTGGGTAGCTCAGTTGATTAAGTTTCTGACTCTTGATTTTGGCTCAGGTCCTCATCTTCTGGTTTGTGGGGTCAACCCTCGTGTTGGGCTTGGCACTCACTGACATCAAGGAGCCTGCTTGGGATTCTCTCTCTCTCTGCCTCTCTCTCTGTCTCTCTCTGCCCTTCCCCTACTTGTTCCTCTCTCTCTCTCTCTCTCTCAAAATTAATAAATAAACTTTAAAATGTATTATGGTTTTGAGATTTAACTTCTGATAGTATACACAAATTTTCTTGAAAAGAATTAACCAATTCTTACCATTTTGTATCTGTAGTCTCATTTTTTAAGAGAAAAACAAAGTGCAGAGAAGCATATGGCAGCAATAAGTTCAACAAAGAAAAAATATAAATATAATTAGTATAAATATATTGAAATAATTAAGCAAACTAAAACACTACCATTTGAAGGAATATTATGCTTCCATAAAAATAATTCTAAATATGTTTTCAGCATTGAAAAGTATGTCTGATATAATGCTATAAAGTAAAAACATGGAAAGTAAAATTTGGTGCAGACTATGTTCTCAAATACTTGCAAGACCAAGTGAAACATGAATGTACCTGGAAGAAAAAATAAAATTTTTCTCTTTTAAAATGTTAAAGTTTTAAGGCTTATATTAATTACATTTAGTGATTAAATAGTTAAAGTTTTATTTACAGATTATTAAAATATGTTAGAGAAAAACTCATTTCTTTGTGTTGCTCACAATTTTATGTCGTGCTAACTTCATATTTGCTGGTTTAATGTTTAGCACCATTCAGTGTTGTGTATAGCAGTTACAGGACGGGATAGTTTTTGTGATCTACACTATAGATATGTAAAATCTATCATATCACTTAAAGTTAGATGGTCAAATATATTCTCTCTTGTTTTCTCTTTCTTGCTCTGTATGCACACACAAGCATACACAAATATATATTTACTATATGTCTCTGTCTCTCTCTGACTCTGTCTCTCTCTATACCCTCCCACACGCATGTAGGTAATGTATATCTATATTGATATTATATGTGTATGGGGTGTATATATGTAGGTATATGTATAAGTAGTGATAGAAATATAATTCATTCATAGTTCCAATAATATCTGTGGCTCCTGCCAAGGAATAACATACACAATAATAAAGGTAGTTAAAACCTCAAAAAATTACTTTGTAATTCTATAATGTTTGAAAACAGGAAATACACAATGAAAATAATAAAATGAATTATTTGTAAAACTATGTTAAAAACTAGATAAGGGAGGGGCGCCTGGGTGGCTTAGTCGGTTAAGCATCTGACTTTCGCTTAGGTCATGATCTCGCAGTTCGTGGTTTCGAGCCTGGCATTGGGCTCTGTGCTGACTGCCAGATCAGAGCCTGGAGCCTGTTTCAGTCTGTGACTCCCTCTCTCTCTGACCCTCCCCTGCTCACACTGTCTCTCTCTCTCTCTCTCTCTCTCCTAGAAATAAATAAAACATAAAAAAAAAACTAGATAAGGAATTTTTTACCTTCAATATGTACAAGGACAGGCCAATAACACAAATAAAGCTGATGAGTTATCACACATAGTCTGCAACCAGTCCAAGAAGGAGAATAGCAACTGAGTGAGAAAATAGACCCAGGGCACAAAGAAGCTAGATTTTGACACAAAATTTTCTTTAATTGACATCAGAATGTTTAAAAACATTAACACCTTAGGACACCTGGTGGCTCAGTCAGTTAAGAGTCCAACTTTTCATTTCAGATCAGGTCGTGATCTCACGGTTCATGCCTTCGAGCCCCACATGGGGGGTTAGGGGTAAGCAAATGACTTTTGCCATCTCCTATGTTATAATGCTGCCCACCCCAATCTATATGTTGAATCCCAACCCTCCAAAGGCATTAGGAGGTTTAGATTTGGAAGGTGATTAGGTCACAAAGATGAAGCCCTCATGAATGGGAATAATGATCGTATGAAAGAGACCCCATCGATATCTCTCATCAGCCCTTGTATCTAAATTGCAGATACAAGAAGTCTACAATCCAGAAGCAGGCATTCACCCAAACATGGTGACACCCTGACTTAGAACGTCTAGTGTCTAGAACAGTGAGGAATAAATTTCTATTGTTTATAAGGTATCCAGTCTGTAATATTTTGGGGTTTTGTTATGTTTATAAATTTTAAATTAATTAATTAATAATTGATTATTCATCAATCAATTATTAATTTACTGATTATTAATCAATTAATTATTTTTTGAGAGAGAGAGAGACAGAGTGTGAGCGGGGAAGGGGCAGAGAGAGAGGGAGACACAGAATCTGAAGGAGGCTCCAGGTTCCGAGCTGTCAGCACAGAGCCTGACACAGAGCTCGAACCTGTGAACTATATGATCATGACCTAACCCGAAGTTGGATGCTCAACCACTGTACCACCCAGGCTAACCCCCCACCTTCAGCTCCGTAATATTTTGTTATAGCAGTTTGAGTAGACTAAAACACCATCATATCTAGTTTGTGTGCTCTGTTCTAGTTCAAATTCTTTTATTTTGGAAATTCAGATATAAAACTCATGAAATAAGGTAAGATCTGAGAAGCTAAAACCTAAGAGCTGAGATCGAAGAGTTAATTGGTCACAAAGCAGCAATGGGAGGTACCCAAGGATCCTGGATTGTCACTTTCATACAATATATTTATCTACTAATCAAAAATTCTTTATCATGCCAAGTTGAAAAAAGCAAATAAAGTTTTAATTTTGATATGAACATTAGAATTAAAACAAAACCTTTTAGGATGCCTTAACATTCAGGTGTACAGAATATAAAGACTATTGTTCTTTTGGAAATACTGCAGCAAATTCTACTACTAGGCTTCTAGAACCTTTTAAATGCAACTTCTTAAGCCCCAATTTCTTTCAAGGATTCAGCAACAACAGAAATGTGAGTCATTCTGACAATATTAAAGCAATGACTTTTTGAATTAAAAGTAATTAAAATGGAAATTAATTTTGCCTAGTTTATTTGCATTTTGCATGCAAATATGAACACTTTGCCATCCTTTAACACCCTGATGGCATTGGCATTTGAAACAATTTATTTAAATAAAGCTCTTTGTTCTGCTTTGCTCATTTTTCAAATGTCTCCTCCAAACAGTGGGATTTCAACATGTTGACCTGTGTCTCTTGGAGTTCTCAGAATAATAAATGATTTGCAATATTGTATATATTTAAATTTTTCTTATGAATAATTGGTCACATTCTCCATGCCAATTCTAAAACAGCACTTGGATTCTGAATCCTTTTCAATGTCATCTTTTTTTTAATTCCTCACTCCCTTTTCTTGTTAACTCATCACCCTTAATTTTGCCAATCAATTCAATGGTACTTTCATTTGTCAAGATTTCACTAATGATACCACTAACATAAGCAAAATATGCTAAAAAGATAAATCCTTAATTTGTGTCTGCCTGATTGTCTACTCACCTTTTTAAAAAAATTTTTAGCATTTATTTATTTTTGAGAGACAGAGAGAGAGGGAGTGGGAGTTGGAGACAGGCAGAAAGAGAGGGAGACACAGAATCTGAAGCAGGCTCCAAACTGCCAGCACAGAGCCCAACATGGGGCTCAAACCCACGAACCACGAGATCATGACCTGAGCTGAAGCTGGATGCCCAGCTGACTTAGCCACCCAGATGTTCCTACTCACTTTTCCTTCCTTTAGGCTTTCCCTTTCTCAGTCTGTTTTCTAATCTTTCAAGAATTTTTAAAACATTGTTTGATTAACTCATTTTCTGCTAAAAAATAACAATTATCCTCATTAGAGTGACATCTGTAAGTCTTTTCTTTTTATAGTCAATATTCTTTAAATTTTGCCCAAACTTCACTTAAACATTAACTTCGAATACTAGAAAACCGTTTTCTATTTGGAGTCGCTTTTAGAGAATTAGATTTGATTATTTCCATATTAGACCATTTTATTCATTATCTTTTAAATCTCATTGCCCAAGGTTCTCCTTTGGATATTTGTTCCCCAACCTGGACTTCCCAGTGTATCCTTTTTCACATATGGCATGATAATTTGTTGAGACAAGAATTTACATTTTGCTATTTGTTTACTTTCACCTCACTATTCCAAACTGGTTTCCAAACACACACATTCTTGACTAAGAGGAAATTTATTTTTCCTAAAGAAAGAAGAAACTTGTCATAGAAATGTTTTCCTAGCTTTTTTTTTTCCTCCCCAGAAGGCCAAGCGTCTTGAGAGATCTTATTAGGAAGAGAGGATAGAGCAGGTGGGGAGATGGCAAAAAAAGAAGAAGAAGAAGGAGAAGAAGAAGAAGAAGAAGAAGAAGAAGAAGCAGCAGCAGCAGCAGCAGCAGCAGCAGCAGCAGCAGCAGCAGCAGCACTTATATGAGACAGGAAGCAGATTAGCAGGTAACAAGAGTATGGGAGAACATTGCTTATTCCCTAGTACTCAGAACAGGTGGCCACACAGCAGAGTGTACTGACTTGAATCTGAATCCTGCTACCCTCAGAGAAGAGACCTGAGGTACAAGGTTCTACCAGAAGCAAAGATTCTTGTGTGCAAACTTGAGATAGAAGTGGTCACCTGCAGTCAATGGACCACATATGATTTGAATAAAACTATTACTATTTTTGCACATTTAACATATAAAGTAAGATATATCCCCAAATCATCCATGTTCCAAGACTCAATTAAAATCACATTGTTCTAAGTTTTTACTGAGACCTTCACAGTTTGAATCATTCATTCCCTTCTATATTGATTGTTACTTTCATTTATAATGTATCATGAAATGCCTATCTTCTCTTTTTTTGAACACAAATTATTTGTAATTTCTAGCTTGTATGATTGTTGATTAAAATATAAGCTGCCTTTAAAACAAGGACTATGTTTTGTATCTCCTAGCTACTTTCAAAATTCCTGTCAATATGCCTTGTATCCAGAAAACACACAATATTGACTTTTTAATTTATTCCTATTTAATTTTTGTTCCTGGTGGTCATATTTTCCCCATTTCTTCTCTGACATTTAGAACATGTATATATTTTACAAAAGATTCTGTAGTACCTTTCCAAAGCAACCAGATTATTTGAGTTTTATAAGAGTGTTCAGCCTTCAAATAGTAATTATGACTTCAAAAACCCCAATGGTATTTCAATCATCTTCTGAGATAAATGACAAATGAGAAGAGTAGGTTTTGTTTTCTAATCCCTCAGCGTCTCAAGTGCACCAAGTTTGCTTCCAATTATGTTGAGCAATGTCTCTGGCTAACCTTGGCAGTTTCTGACTTTCATAATTTAGTGTGCTTTATCGAAGTGACCTCTAAGTGTGAGATATGCCACAATGTGATATACAAATAAATCCTCTGGAGCTCAGTTGATATTCTTACAGGGATGCTCTGTTGCACTTGGTTCAGTTTCTTTGGTATCCCAGATTTTTGTTATGTTGGAACTGGAAGTAAATGCAAACTTAGAGAAAATTCAGATGAAATTTTGCTGTCATTTTTCAAAGAAAACACATTTTTCTTTCATTTTGGGACTGAGGAGTGTGTCGTTTTCTTCTGTCTGAGCAGAAAAAATGACAGACGTCAGCAAAAATGAAACTCTTATGTCAATGAAAGTTTTCCTCACTTCCACATCATTCTGTAGCATTGACTAGCTCTCAGGAAGTCTAAAACTTTGTTCTTTGGGAAGATTATCAAAATTTATATCTGATATGATCTTAGACTTGAGGTGGATATTTCTTATTTAAATCAGTGAAAGTAAAGAAGTAGAAGGGGTACTAAATTCTTTTTTAACTATTCTGATATAAAATAGTCACTTCAAAAATCTCCTAAGTCCTAAAGAAAAATTGCCATATATTCTTACCATATACATTTAACATTATCAAAAGAAGCAAGTATATTTTCAAAATCCTAATGTACAATCTGATTACAAATACAAATCGATTTTTGCATGTTTACTTGGCTTTTGCAATGTAATGATTTCCTTTAATTCCTTCTTCTGGATGTCCAGTTTTATAGCTGGGTCCTTCAACCCTCTATTGTTAGAGTGATCATTTCCACAGGCCCTGCAATAAATCAGGTACTTAATTCAACACTCAGGTGTTCTGCCAGGTAATTAGCTCAGTACTCAGGTGTCCCACAACAGGTAAGAAGATGTTTGTCTTGTTGCTAAGAACAGCTTTGGGGCGCCTGCATGGCTCAGTTGGTTGTTTGTCTTTCTCGTGATTTTGGCTCAGGTCATGATCTCACAGTTTACAGGTTTGAGCCCTACATCGGCTCTGCACTAATGTGCAGAGCCTTCTTGGGATTCTCTCTATCTCTCTCTCTCTCTCTGTCCCTCTCCTGCTTTTTTTTTCTCTCTCTCTCAAAATAAGTAAATCAACTTAAAAAATATAAACAACAGTTTTGTCTCTGAGTGCCATGGTTTTAGTAAGTGCCTCCTGCCTTCATCACCTGCCTGGTCTTTAGCTTCTTTTTTTGATTGCCCCATAATGCCACACTGATCCCTGACCTTTTTTCATGTACATCGAAGTTACCTTCTTCCTAGACCTCTGCCCCCTCAATATTTGGATCTCAAGCCACATACCAATGGCCCTCTGTTTCTTGTGTAATAAATTTTTTAAAATCATTATCACTTATTTTTAGCTGCAAACCAGCAGTCCAGCTTAATGTAGGGCGAAGTTAAGGGAAATGAAAACCAAAGAAAGGTGAGTAAAAGCACAGAGATTTCAGGATATGAGAGCAATTTAGGGGCAGCAAGAGCTACTCCCAGATACAAAAGTCATGGGTGGGCACAGCACCATTCCACACTGAAGCAATGGTAATCTCCCAGGGGTGCTTGCATTCTAGGCACCGAAACTCCACCAGCCTCCGCAATGTTCATCTGTCCTTTTACTTGGCCAGAGACTGCATGAGTCCCACAGAGCCACCCCGCACATGACAGATGAAGAAATGAAATCATATATGGGAGTCCAACATCTGTCAAAAACAAGATGCCATAACACTGTGATCTTCCCTTGAAGGTCTCATTAATGTGTTGTTTGTTTCTTTTTTCTGTAGACAGTTTTTCCATCAGTGTCAGTATGACCTATATGCTCACCAACCTGGTATGAAAAGTCAGGAATCTTTTGGTGATTTCAGAATCCTTATATTATAGTACTTTCTCTCTGGGGTTTATGACCCAGGTGTTTCTGATGTCTTTGGAACTTTATCAGAAAGTGTTTCAAAAGAAACCGTGTAAGGGAGAAGTATATAACATAGAGTTGGCCATGTTTGGAATCAGTTCAGAAACCCAGAATAAAAGCTCGAAAAGGTACCCATCGTGTGCAAAATGCCCTCATAATTTATTCAGGCAGCCACATAGTCAGCCATCTTCTTTGGATAGTGTGCTACTGCCAGGAGCCGCACCGGCCTCTATGGATGGCAGTCACAGCAAGGAAATGGCAATGTTTGCACAGCTACTGCCATGAGAAATGAAAACTGGTATCTCCTGCTACTACTGGCTCATGTTGTGCTGGTATTGACTAGGCCTCACAATATTCCATATCAGACCAATATTCTGAACACAGGTATCTCATAAGGAAAAGCATATTCCTGCCTTTACAAGAGAGATTTTAGATGAAAGCTCTATGGATGATTGTCAAAAGGCTCTTCCTAAGGGCCTTGAAGATCCAAGACTTAGAGGGTTAAGAACATAAGAATTACAACTGAGCCTGGCCCCGAGACAAAGAGCCTAATTTAGAGTTAAGGTACAGATAGGGCAGAACTTAAGTTAATACTTACACCTTCTAATTGGTGATGTATGGCAGTCCTTTCCCCAAGGCCTACTTTCTGCAAACACCCTCCCTTACAGGTGGCTGGGATGAGGATAGATAAGAGTAGCTAAAGCATTACCCACAAACAAAAGGCTGACACATTTAGGGCCTCCATGGTGTTCACACATTCAGCATCAAATAGGTTTCCACAAACAACTTATTAACCAACTCAAAAACATACATTTGAGAGTCAGACAGAATGACTCTTAGCCCACCTATACACTTAACCTATGACCTAACCTTAGCGTTATTAACTTAGAACAAATATGTATCCTGTCTTTTACTAAGAATACCCTAATTCTCTAGTTATAAGATTTACTTAACCTCACTATAATTGCAATAGTTCTGCAAGAATATTTCTGTAAAACCTGCTTCTGTACACTTTCCAAAGCATCTTATCACAAAGAGCTATCCATTGTAAAAATTCCTTTTTCTGATGTCATGTTATCATTTAACCTATAAATAAAGACACCAAAACCGACAGGACAGAGATGCCTGCCTGGTGATCAGAAAGAATCTCGGGGCTCTCTCACTCTCTTTCGCCGACACCGTCCATCCTTCAGGGACCCCTGGACCTGTCGGAGCCGGCGCGGCCTCCAGCATGCTACCCCTAAGATTCCAAGTCAGCATAGTAAGCGTTACTACTTCCTCAGCTGCTGGGAGCCGCACCGGCCTCTCTGGATGGCAGTCACAGCAAGGAAATGGCAGTGTTTTCACATCTCCTGCCATGAGAAATGAAAACTGGTATCTCTTTCTGCTACTACTGGCTCATGTTGGAAATGAGCCTGCTGGTATTGACCAGGACTCACAATATTCCATATCAGATCCATATTCTGAACATAGATACCTCATAAGGAAAAGCATTTTCCTGTCTTTACAAAAGAGATTTTAGATGAAAGCTCTGTGGATGATTGTCAAAAGGCTCTTCCTATGGGCCTTGCAGACCCAAGACTTGCATAATAAAGGGGGTTAAGAACACAAGAGTTACAACTGAGCCTGGCCCTGAGACAAAGAGCCTATTTTGGGGTTAAGGTACAGATAAGAGCAGAACATAGTTACTACATATATCTTTGCTAATTGGTGAAGCATAGCAGTCCCTTCCTCAAGGCCTACATTCCACAAACACCTTTTCCTACACTGGCAGCTCGGATGAGGATAGATAAGAGTAGCTAAAACATAAACCCAGATGCAAAGACGGACACATTTAGGGCCCCATGATAGTTTCCACAAACAAACCAATTCAGAAACATTCATCCTCTTGAGAGCCAGACAGAATGACTCCTAGCTTATTTATATACAATTTAACCTATATGTTATCCTGTTTTTCACTAAGAGCATCCTGTTAATTCCTTGGTTGTAAATTCACTATGACTGAGATAATTCTGCAATTGTTATTGCAAGAGGCCTCCCATTGTAGAAATTTCATTCTCTGACTTCATGTTGTTGCTGAACCTTTAAATAAAGACACCAAAACCGACAGGATGGAGATGCCTGCCTGGTGATCAGAAAGAATCTCGGGGCTCTCTCATCTCTCTCTCTCTCTCTCTCTCGCCGACACCGTCCATCCTTCAGGGACCCCTGGACCTGCCAGAGCCGGCCTCTGACACTCAGCAGGGGAGTTGTATCCCAAGGCCTAGGTTCCACCATCAGTGGTGAACTGTTAAGTTATCTCCCCAACTGGGTCATGGGATTTAAAAAGATTTGCATGTTCCTTGGTCATGAATCTTGGTTTTGAGTTAATTAAGAAGAAGTGCAGGATACAACAGTATTGACTACAAGAAATTGTTATTTGGAGGGTTGATGGTATTAGAGGAAAAGTCTGGGAGTAGAGGGGGTGGGGAAGACTATTTTATTTTGCTGAATGGGAAAGCATGTTTGGTATAAGTGGAAGTGAGGTACTTTGAGTGCTAGAGGGCATTTTTATGTTCACTGACTTGGATTCTTTTAAATAAGTTTCTAGGTTAAATACCCTGCCCTGGAGCTCTCTTCTCTCTCCCTTATTTAGGGAGGAATTATTCTTTGTGTAAAAATCACAGAGAAATCATATGATTAATTCATAAAGATAATAGCTGACATTATGGATTATTGAAATTTTACTTTTATTAGAGCCAAACAGAAGCAAAACAAAGCGAAACAGGGTCTCATCACTGTTGTGTCTCAAGTGCCAAGTTCTTGAGTTGGTTGCCTTTTCTTCCCTAACTTTAGGAGTCTTCTGTCGGTTGCCTTATTCATTGTACCCAGGGTTTTTGGTGTAAGTTGTAGGAAGAATGAGGTCAAATGTGTATACTCCATCCTGTTTAGAACCAGGAGAGCAGTTATGTTTTATAGAGGCATAAATAAGAGGAAGAAAAGAACGAAAAGGCCTTCTGAAACTCCTGTCCCCGTCTCCTCAACAGAGTGAGACCACTGCACTGGGTTTAACTTCTACTTCCTACCTCAGGGTTCAGAAACTGTCTCCAGGCTCTAACGTGGGGGCAAATGCAGCCTCAATTCTTTGCTTTTCTTCTTTCCTTTGTCATAGTCCTCTCTTGCCTGTTGACAAAATACGAAATCTTGTTTTTTGACAAAATATATGTTAACAAAATATATTTGTCAGTTTTTCTAGTTCTTTTTTTTTTTAATCTATTGGATAATCATTTTCTCCAGTTAATTCTTCATGGATAGAAGCAGAAGGTTTCTTATGTAGTGTCATTTTAATTAAGCTTATTTGCCAATCCTTGATTTATGAATGCCAGCTTTCATTTTCATAGGTCCTCTACGTGAAGGTGGGGCTTTCTCTGATTCTGTCATAGGAAGCATTAGGAGGGGAATTACAAATGTTTTCAGTCAGCACTTAATTTAGCATTGCTGGTTGCTTGAGGGGTCATTACAGAGCTACAGTACCACGTAAGTTTCACCATATGCAGAACGTTTTGCCTCTAAAGGTACTTTCACCCCGTTATGACAGTCTTCAGCCAGCAGATTAGAACACAATGAGTTGTAAATCTGGAAATATACTTCAACGAAATGGGAAAATTCAGCAGATTATAAACATTTACGGTTCCTGTTCATGGTATGTTTAGTAGAGAAACAAAAAAAATCTATGGAAAATCCCTTTCTATCATGTTACTTTCTTTTTTCCCAGGCCACATAAAGTCTAAATCAGTCAGCAATGGGTATGAAAGTTTTATTTTAATATTATTATAATTCTAATATTATATGTTATTATAATTGTAGTATTATTATAATTATAATATTATATATTATTATATTTATAGTATTGTTATAATTATCTTTTCACTTTCTTGGGAAAGTTATAGAATATTTCTAAAGGGACCACGTATACCTATCTTTTGTTAACAATTTTTTTAAGTTTATTTATCTTTGAGAGAGAGAGAGAGATACACACAGTATGAGCAGAGGAGGAGCAGAGAGAGGGGGAGACACAGAATCTGAAGCAGGCTCCAGAGCTATCAGCACAGAGCCTGATATGGGGCTCAAACTCACAAAACATGAGATCATAACCTGAGCCAAAGTTGGATGCTTAACTGACTGAGCTACCCAGGTGGCCCATCACATCTACCTATCGTGAGCAGGTGTTTTTCATAGCCCTATTTTATATCTAAGAATGGAAATGGAGATCTTTTTTATGGCAATGAGTGGTTAGATATATATAAATAAAAAAAAAAGAAATATACAAATGATTTTTTTCTTGTGCTTGTAAATATGCTAGGACAGATGATTATATAGTTACAATTTTTCACACTAAACTAGGAGAGGGGCCCAATTAATTTCAGTAATTATATCAAATTCTGCATAGACAGCCTTAGTGCACTTATGCTGCTTTTAATCACCAGCCCCATTCACATTTTCAATGTTTCCAATGTAGTGAAAAAGGAATAGCATGGGCTTTTATGTTGAACATACTTGAGTTTAATTCTTGGCTCAGTAACACAGCTCACAAGTAAGGCAGGCTGCATGCATGCACACATACACACATACACACATACAAACACACACATGTACACACATATATTCAGAGAGAGCTATCTCTATTAGTTATGAAAAATAAGTGAGATAATATATTAAAGTATAGTATAAAGTATCCATTATAGTGAGCACATTGTAATTCCTATAACCATTAGGTAATATTATGAGCATTACATAATCTTATGAATTTATAAAGGCTAAAATGTAACATTTTTGGTGATTCTAGAAACCAAAACTTTCACATAATTTCACTTCTAAAGGCCAATAATATATCTTTGAAGATAAATTGAGATATTAGTGAAACCCTAAATTTATTTGGCCTTCTTTACAATGCTGTGCACAGTCTCCTGCTGCTGTCCTCTCTGTCATGACTCAGATGTCATCTTTTCCCAGCAGAAATGAGCATGAGAACACATAAATGTTCTATGTTAAGTTAATCCTGCAAATAGTTATTGAACAATTTTGAAGATTATAATAAATAGATGTTGATATCTTGCATAAGAATGGATCAGTTACAATTTCACTCTAATTCTGTAAAAAAATGGAAGATAATTTGTCGTAAATATCTATCATATGCTACTACTTTTACATAGATTATCTAATTTATTTCTCTATTAAGCAGTGAGAGTAGTTTTCTCACATTCTAGATAAGGAAACCAGCTAAGAGGTTAAGTTACTCATTCAAGGTCATACAAACAGTGTGACTTAACCAGCTTAAGAGGCTTGTTTATATTTGGAAGTATTACAATATTATATAGACTATAAAATTCTTATTATTGCCTCTCTCTTTTCAAATGAATATGTTTTAATTGTGTACCTTTAAACCTTAAAGATTTTGGATGTATGATCAATATAGGTCTTTGCTTTACTCAATAGCAAGATTCTGATTGTAGCTCAAACCCTGAAGAATCATTTTCTTCCTTTTCATAGATTTAATAGCAGTCTTTTCTCCCTCGATGTCCTCAGCTAGTGATGTACAGGCATGGTATTTCTTTTACAGATAACAAAACACACAATCAAAATGTGGAGAAGTAAAATAAATGGTCGATGAAGATTATCTATTGTCTGTAGGCAGCACGTTGGCAGCAATTTCGTATGCTTTACTGCAGGCTTTGGGGCATCGGGCTCCCTGATGCTGAAGCTAGTGAGCTTTGGCAGTGGCTGAAAAAGCAGCTTCCGGCGATTAAATCTCAGTCTTTCAATAAGGAAACTGCCTGTGATGTCTTTTCTCACAACTACTTATGTTTCATTAAAAGCCTCCTTTCTTCTCTGTAGATTTGACCCTGGCTTTGCAAGGGGAAAAAAAAATGCTCACATGGCATGTTCTGCTGTTCAAGTTCCTTACCTTTATATTTAGATTTAAAAATGTTGATATACTCATTAATAAAGAGGCAGAAAAGAGAGCAAATATATTTCTGAAAACATTGATGATTATACATGCCTTGGAATCCGAATATATATTCTTGAGTATTTCTAAATCACCTTGCTCTGTTTTCACTGATATTATCTAAGCAAATAATTTATTTCAAGGAGCATCTTAGCATGTGTATTGCTGCGGGTTGTGCACTATAGCTCAAACTGCATTGAATTTCTTAAACTTGAAATCTAATTTACATAAACACAATGGGGAAAAGTGTAAAAATCTGAGTGCATTTGGTTGGGTAATAAGTGAAGGTTGTCTGGATGAAGATGGAGTGTTAGAAAAGATGTAAAGACTGAATAATATTCTGATATGTTAGTTCTAGGGGGGAAACTTTTCCAGGCTTGAAGCATCATGATTCTAGATAAAGAAATGCAGATAAAGTAGGACTGGGTGCATTAATTTAAAGAAACACTAGGTTACATAAATTTTGACATGCTTCTCTCCACATTTTTGTCATTGTGTCCCTATTCAGCCCTCTTTCCGTCGATAAATGGATGCGTGCTTCTTAAATGAATTGCCTCAAGGATGTTAATAGAGACATGTGAAGTGAAATGACTCTAGAGGAAAGAAGCTCATCCACCTAACTAAAGTCTATGAAAATAATTTCTGTGCTCACACCTACACACCCAAAACCTAGAGGAATTGTGGCTATTAACTGATAATTTGACTGAGAAGGACCACTTGTCCTCAAATATGTGAAAGTTTTCTATACTAATTCTTATGAGCAAATCAATGTATCCTTTATAAATGCTGATAACCTGTGGGTGGGTTACAAGTCAATTTCTCACACCTTAGCACTGAATAACAGATTGCTATTTCCTTAAGCAGGTAAATTCAGTTGAGGGAAATGTGTGTTAGTGGAATATTAAAAACAAAAACTTAATTGTGCTTGATATATAAAGGCTGAAATAAACCATACTAGAAGCTTCGGATAGCCCAAAAGCAGTATGAGAATCCTGGATACACGGTGGTGAGGAGCCTGAAATTAAGTCCTCCATTAAGAGCAACCTTGGGCTGCACGTAGCCCAGTTCCAGGAAAAGCTTCAGCTGAAGCCACCCTCAGGACCACCCTCGGATCAGCCAATCAAAAGAAATGTGTAACCTTCCTGTGGTCTGAGTCAGGGCTGGGAACTGCAGGTAGTTACTCTGTACAAACTAGCCAATCACTCACCGCTTGCCTAAACCCCACGTAGGCCTTTTGAGCTCACCTTATAATTGGTCATTTTCAAAGGATTCTCAAAGGTCATGATTGGGTCCCACCAAAAGTAATGGACGCCTCACAGATACTGAATGGTCCAATCTATTACCATAGGTACTGTACAATTATGATTCATGCTTATGTGATGATGCTATACGTACAACGTGTGCACAGTAACACCCCCATCCCTTACCCCCATGAAAACCCTGCTTGCTATTGTTCTGGGCTTCACCTTGCTGCCGCTGCACTGGTAGATGGGTGAGCCTCTGCTCGAGCTTGTAATAAAAACCCTTACGTACTTGCATCGGTGTCGGCTCCTTGGAGGTCTCAGGGGACTCACGATTCGGGCACAACAGTGGACACTTGTGAAAGGACAAGCAACAAAATTGTCTATACTTACTTCTCGGAGTCAGGCTGTCCAGTGTATGGCTGTAAATGACACTTGAAAACAGCACTCAAAATGGGGAAAAAACGTTGCCATCAATTCTTCAACCTAATTCCCCGCACTATTCGTTCTCTCTTCATTTATGAAGAATCCAATTATAACTTACTGCTTGGTATCACACAAAAGTCAGTGTTCTGCTTTGTCCATAAACTGTTTTCTTTTCCTTATATTCTTCAGATTGAATCATTCCAATAGATCTCTCTCTGATTGCAAGTTTATTTTGATCTCTCTGATTTGTGATAAGCTTGTTAGGTAGCTTTTCATTTTAATTATTATATGTTTTGGTTCTAGAGTTTCCATTTTTATTTTGTTTCATTTTGCTATTTTTATAGATTCCCCATTAAGTGACTTACTGTGATATTTTCCTTTGGCATATATAATAGTCAAAGAACTTATTGAACTTAAAATCCAAAAGAGTCATGGTGCAGATAAGCTATAACTGTTCAGTTCTTTCAGCCTTTTGCTGTAGCTTCCTACTGAAAATCTTGAAGGTTCGCACGCATGCAGAGTTTCGATGTGATCTAATAATTTGGGCATGATTCATGTACATTTGGGGGCTCCTTCTCTACAACTCATTCCTTTATGGATTCCCTGCTCAACTCCTTGCCACTCTGCTCACCTCTAAGCTCCATCTTCTGAACCTCAAGGCAAATTTTGAGGCTTTCTGCTTAGGTTCTAGGTGTGCTGAGCAACTTGGATTGTGGACTGCTCTCAGAAAGGTATATATTAGTAAGTCTCACTCAGTGTAGTTCCCTTTTGTCAAGGATCAAATGCTCTTAAGTTTCTGCCTGTTTCATTTTTTTTTTTTCGTCATTTCCTAGTGCCCTCAAATATTTCTTTATATTTATTGTGCAGAATATATAATTGTTTCCTCTGCAAATATTGGTCTAATACCAACCCTCTGGTATTATCAAGGTCGTTCTCCTTACTTAACATTTTCTAATGTGGATAAGTTCTATTTATCAATCTTCAAATAATTAACATTAATAATAATGATAACTAATACTAATGTATTTTATGTGTATTTAGTTCTGTAAATATTTTATATTCTTTCACCTTTACTAAGCCATATGGGGATATGCATTGTAATAAAGACAAATAGTTAAAAGAGAAAAAACATTTTTATAGTTTTTTATCTTTAGTGTTAAAAAGGGGAGGCAAAGCAAAAACGATTTTTGTTTAAATCATGAAACCAAAAAATGCCAAGAAGGATAGACATTGAAGAAAATTTGACATTTAATATTATGAGCTTACTCAAGCCCATATCAACTCTACTGGAAACCTATTTAAAATACATTCTCATCTTTGCATTCAACCATAAACCTTCACTAGTGAAATCATTAGTGATTTGTTCTTTCCTTTTGTGGGATAGGTTGGACTTTTTAAAAACAATGGTAGACCTAATCAATCAATAGTGGAAGTTTAATATTCTTTGGACAACACCATAAAATTTTCTATACTCTCAAAGCATATTTTTATGCTTGTTACATGTGAGAAACATTGGTAGGGTTAGTTGTTTTATAGTTAGCATTTTTGCTATTTTAGAATTCCTAAGTTGAATACATCATTAAATAAAATTTATATAAGATGGAAAACTTATTTAAATTACTTTATTGAGCTCAGCATGTGGTATTCATTCTCACAAATTTAAATAAAGCTTCCATCTGTTCTTTTATTCAGACATCTCTGATTAAATTTTCACACAAAATACAGATAAACATGATATATGCAAGCAAGTTATAAAAGTTCCATTAAAAGTTCATGTTCTCATTCAAATGTAATTTTGAAGTTGAAACTCATTACTTAAAAGTTTTTCTCACAAGAACGGGATGTGATTTTGTTGAATTTCAAAGCAGACATTTTGGGATTCCAAGCTTCATAGGGTGCCAGCACGTGGTTGCAGAAATACAGTGCTTGTTATTGCCCATTATGTATTTTCTCAAAACGTTTTTTAAAATCGTTTTTAAAGAAGAGACCTAGGAAGACTGTTATATTTGGGGCTTTTGGTTTTGCCTTTTTAAAAGTTTATGATTTTGAATTTCAGGAGCACCATTTTTTTAACTTATTTTCTTCATGTTTGTATGCTTTAAAGTCACCTAAAATAGGAAAGAAGATTGTCTTTTCATATTTTGGAAAACATCTCTGAAAAGGCTTATTGTCTAGGAAATAACCTTACTGATCTCAATTATCCTAATTTGAGAGAATTATTTTCAAATGATCAATTATTTTTTTAAGAATCATTAAAATAAATTTCAAACATAATAGTGATACTTGCAGTTACTTAACATAGTTTACTTCTTAATCTTACAAAGTAAGTCTGTAATAAATTTTAAATTTATTTATTTAAATTCAAGTTAGTTAACATACAGTGTAGTATTGGTTTCGGGAGTAGAATTTAATGATTCATCACTTACCGATAACAGCCAGTGCTCATCCCAACAAATGCCCTCCTTAATGCCCATCACCTATCTAGCCCAGCCCCCCAATCTATCAGTTCAGCAGGGGATAAAAATCACACTGTTGAAAGCATGGAACTGGTCCTAGGTCTTATAATTCAAATGCTGCTAAGTTAGAATTCAAACTCAGTCCTGTTGAAATTCAAAGCCAAATTCTCCTTTCATGATTTTGTATTGGATCTCATATTAAGCACAGTATCCCTCCTTTGACAGATTAAGTTAAAGCAGAGTACCAAGCAAATTTTTAAAACGTTGTGTTTCTTACATTCTTCTCCTTTCCAGTACTTTACAAGCTTATGTTGTTATTTCTGTTGAAGAGTGAAATGGAAGAAACAGAGAGAAGAGGCAGATCCTAAATTTCTTTGTAGTTGCCTAGAATCTCCACTCTGATTGGGAGACAGGTATCTGGCAGTTTTCTGTATGAAAATACCAATGATGTATTTTTCCCCCTTCATCTTTGTTAATACTCCAACCCACTTGACATCTCTTGGCAGAGTTGAAATTTTCCAGATACAGTCTTGTAAAGAACAGGATGATTTGGTATCAGTAATTTTGGCATGGTCTCTTAGCTGAGTGACATACCCTGCAAATTGTGGCCTGTAAGAGAACAGAAGTTTTTTTGTAACTAATACAGTGCAACCATTGATGCTATTGATTTCTTTTGAGCTTTTGGAGATTTGTGTATGGAAAGTAACATTTTTGAAAACAGTCACAGAATAGGAGTAGTAGAAAACCTGAAAATTTAGATACTACTATGATCACATAGAACTGACTTTATTAGTAACATAAAAAAAGTATATATTGCAGAGTGGGTTTTGTGTTTCAACACAGCTAAGTGGAAGACTACAGTTTTAGCCTAAAAGTGGAGCCACCTATTACAATCCTATTGAATAGCCTTAATTCTGCTGACCTTAATTCCATCTTCCCTTTATGACTGAAAATGGTCTCACTATCTCCGATCCTTGCCTTATCATCTGGTTCAATTCTAAAAAAATAAAAATAAAAAATGAAAAATAGCCATTTCTAAAATCTACTTACAGGCAGACTTTGGCTCTAGCATTAACTTGAACATTCTAGGATTTAAAAAAATCATTTGAGGCTCTGAATTAATTTCCCTTTCTTTGAAACCATCAATTGGTTGCTTTTCCTATTGGGAAACATATCCATCTAACTCAAATAAGAAATTTAACACTCTTTTATTCCTAAAATAATGCTTTTTCTAAATTCTGTTTAACTGATATCTTTAAATTAATGGTCATTTTTCCTCTCATCAGTTACAGAATGTTACTGTTCTTTTATAGCTAACTGATTCCTCACTTAGTCTCTCTGTTTCCTGAGGAACTGATCCAGTGAGATCATAAATTTTTCCACCAGGAGGAATTAACTGACTAAACAATACATCAGTCTAGAAATCATGCCTGTCCAGTTCTGCTGTTGTTTGTAAGAGTTATGACCACGGTACAGAGATACTGGGGAATGATGTTTGTATTGTGAAATGCTTCAGCACTTACTAGTTTTGAGACTTTCAATAAGCTAAAGAACTTGACTATGCAGAGATTAAATATTAACATAATTTATTCCTAATTAGTCTGAAATTATTAAATGTGATGACTCATGTAAAATGTTTAACAAATACTTGTCACATTGTAAGCATTAAATGCATGTTAAAAACTCTTGTTGCTTTATTATTGCTAATTATGATTTTGTTACTATTATTATCTCAAGTTCAAAAGTTTCCCCTATCCAAAGAACCCTCTGGGATACACCCTGAATTTAATAAAAATCTTTTAATTTAAATATTAAACTAAAATACTATGATGCTTTAATTTTCTGGACTTTAACATCTGCCCTGGATTTTTTCTACAGTATGAATGTTTACTATTAGTTTAAAAGTGTATATTCAAAATTGTAGATATTTAAACATATTTTAAATTTTTGTTAATGTTTTATTTTGTTTTTTGAGAAAGAGAGAGAGACAGACAGAGAGTAAGTGAGAGAGAGTGTGCAGGGGAGGCACAGAGGCAGAGGGAGACTGAGGCAAAATCCGAAGTCGACTCCAGGCTCCAAGCTGTCAGCACAGAACCTGAAATGAGGCTTGAGCTTATGAACCATGAGATCATGACCTGAGCTGAGGTTGGATGCTTAACTTACTGAGCTATGCAGGACCCCTAAACATATTTTAAAATATACATGAGTATATTGTGATACAAGTAACTGTAAACTCATTTACATAAAAGATGACAGATTCTTTTTTTTCCAAAATATTCTGGCTGAAAGTAGGGCAGAATATAAGATGTTACCTGAGATTCTTTCAACATCAAAGACAAACATACAGATTTCTATAAACCGATAAGTACCACTTCTTATTAGAGTGTCCTGTAGGTTCAAAGAGGCATTTGAATGATGAATTATGTGAATGTCTCAGGACATGCTCCTATTATATCTCTATTCTTTCCTGAAGAGCAGGAAGTGAACTTTCCTGAATGCAGAGAAGTAACATAAAATATTAACATTAATAGGATATTATGAAAGTATATTTATGACAATAAATATATAAACACAATAAATGGATAATTTTCTACACAATTTACTGAAACTACCATGAGAAATAAAAATGCATAATATCCCTATATCTCTTAGGGACATTTAATCTGTACTAGAAAATACTCTGTCACCCCAAAATAAAACAAATAAAACAAACACATCAAAGGCAAGATGGCCTGCTTCACTGATAAGTCTTTTCAAACATTCAAGGAACAAATAATGTGAATCTTACACAAATGCTTTCTGAAAATAGAAGTTAGTTTATAAACTTAGTTCATGAGACCAACAAAACTGGATACTAAAAGTCAAAAACCACGTTATAAGAAATGATATAATTAAGTACAAGTTAATGCTCATAGACATAGATGTAAAACCCTAAATAGTAACAAACAGAATCTAACAATGTATAAAAAGGATGACCAATTATGTACAAAAGCAGATAAGTACAGGAGTGTGAGTGGGCTTTACCACAGGAAGATCAATCATTATAATGAACCATATTTATAGAATAAAGGAAGAGAAACATTATATATATGTACATATATATATATACACACACATATATATATTTACTTCATATCCATCTCTATATTTTGCTACCTATGAATCTTTTTAAAACTACAGACAACATTATCAGGGCACCTGGGTCGCTCAGTAAGTTAAGCTACTGACTCTTGATTTTGGTTCAAGTCATGATCTCATGGTTTGTGGGTTCGAGACCTGCATCGAACTTTGGGTTGACAGTGCGGAGCCTGCTTAGGATTCTCTCTCTGCCCCTTCCCTTTCTGTTTTCTCTCTCAAAATAAATACATAAATATTAAAAAAGTATAGATAACACTAAAGTCAATGGCAAAATTCTGATGCATATCTTTTGATGGCAGAAGGAAATGTTGTACTCAAAACCATTGTTAATAAAATAACACAAGGAAAAAATGGCATAAACATTGTAAGGAATGGTAGGACCTGTATTTATCAATAAATTATTTATTGTTTATTTATTATTTATTGTTTCTACATAAAAAATATCAGATATTAAGTGTAAATTTTGTAAGTTTCTCAAACTCAATGACATCAAAACCAATTATATTGCATCAGCAAAAAATATAAAATTATTTTTGAAAATTTATTAAAAAATGAAAAAACATAAAATTATATTACATTAGCAAAAATATAAAATTAAATATAAAAATTCCATACATATACAGGTTCATATAACATAATAGTTCAAACTATTGAATATAAGAACACATATCTCAAGAAAAGAATAAGAGATTCTAAAATTGAAATTACAATATATTTCTGAGAAAATGGAAGCCTAAAATTTGAAACATATACTTTGTTAATTGACTTATTCCATATTATTAAGATCCATATACTATGTTTCTAATATTACCCTCAAATAAATATATAGATTGAAAATAATCCAATTAATGTTTTAAGCACTATTTAACTGGAAATTAATACATAATGGTATTATGCATTGGTAATTACCAATGGTAATTGGTAGAATGATAGAATTACCATTCTAATTTGAGAAAATATAGAAAATTGGATAGTCTCTACAGTAATACTAAGAATATTAATCAATGTAATTACACTCCTTCACCAAAAGTAAAATCTTTAAGGCCTGATAACCTCACTGGCATTTAAATAAAAACCTTAAGGAATACAAAAGCCTAAAACTTATACAGAAAGCAACAGACTTAGTATGGGAAATGTTAATTCAAGAAACAAGAACAATATTGAGGAAATTATATTATGATTTTTGAAGGTTTACTTTAAAGCTTTTGTAAGACAGTGCATTATTAGTGCATGACAAGGCAAATAGACCAATGGAACAAATAGAGACACTCAAGTGTGTTCACTTAATATATGGAAAAAGAGACATTGCAAGTCATTTGGGGAAAATATCAGTTCAATGAATTTGGCAGAAGTAAAAATTGACTCCTACCTCATATAAAATGCAAATATTAATTTTATATGGATCATAGATATAAACATGAAAGTTAATATAGATTATAGATATAAAAGTTAAATATTATAAAGATTTTAGAACTACCATATCTTTATGATACTGTATAGTCCAAAATATATTATGCAAATCACAGAGTGCCATAGTCTTGTTCCAGCCGGTCCAGGGATCCCCGAAGGATGGACAGTGTCAGCAAGAGAGTGAGAAAGCTCCGAGATTCTTTCTGATCATCAGTACTCTGACTGAGTCTCAGCTTTATTTATAGTTAAGTGTGTGGGGAACAGCACAGAAGTGACATTTGCCTTAGACAATGATTTTTAATGACAAATTTCTTTAATATGTAAAAATTTCCCAGAACATAGATTTGTAGAAGACTCATGCATAACCTTTATCAATAGTAATTGATGTAGGTGATTTAGATGCTTATCATATGGGGAAGGAAGGTATCTTTAGCATTCAAATACAAGAAAATGATTTTAGCATAGCAAAGGCAAAAGTTAGTTCTTTGTGAGCAGGGGTCAATAGCCTGTTTGCTTAAGGAGAAGTATAAGAAAAACAGGATCCTCAAAAAACACAATATTTGCTCCCATAATCACAAAAGAAAAAGGTCCTACAATAAGTTTCTTCACAAAGTGCAATCAGCATATCAGGGCCAGAATAAGTCACTTGATACTAATCAACAAGGCGCTTAGGGGGTTAGTACTCAAGCAGAAACAATTGAGTGAGGGTAAATATCAGTCAACATCTGATGGCAGGAGATCTTGCAAACCTGCCTTAACCTCACAATGAGTATTCTCAACTAGTGAGTTCAGAATGGCTCCCAACAACAGAGTCCTAGACAAAACTTGATAAGCAGGACTTCACTGATGTTAAGAATTTCAGTTCATCAAAATATAGTTCGCAGAAGCAAATAAGCAAGTGACAGACTGAAAGAAGACATTTCAAATTTATATATGAAAAATGATTAATATCCAGAATATATAAATAACCACTAGAAACAAGGAAGAAAACTTCTAATTTATATATTGGGCACCAATCTTAAAAATACATTTAACTAAAGAGAATCTTGAAATAGCCAATGAACCTAAAAACTCATGCTTCATACCATTAATTATTGGAGAAATGAAAAATGAAAACCACAGTAAAATAGCACTACAAATCCCAGAATAGATAAAATTTTAAAAGTTGACAGTTTCAAGTATTAGCAAGGATGTAGAGTCATTTTCAATCTTCTAATTTGTGGGACGAAGTACAAATTGACTTAAAAAAAATAAAAACTTTGGATGGGGCACCTGGGTGGCTCAGTTGGTTAAGCATGCAACTTTGGCTCAGGTCATGATCTCATGGTTCGTGGGTTAGAACCCTGTGTCAACAGCACAGAGCCTAGAGCTCACTTTGAGTTCTATGTCACCCTCTCTCTTGCCCCTCCCCTGCTCATGATGCTCTCTCTCTCTCTCTCAAAATTAAATAAACATTTAAAAAAATTTTGGAAATCTCTTAGATAATACTTATTAACACTAAGCATTTTTCTATTTCATGAGCCATGAATTTCACTGTCCAAAGAGGAATTCTTGCATTTGGCTAGCAAAGATACATAAAATATTGTTCATTGCAGTTTTCATCCTAATAGCACCAAAGTGAAAGCAACTAATTGCTGCCAAAAGGAAACTGGAAACTGACACCAATCCAAATGAGAGAAGAAGAATGGATCAATAACTTCTGGCATATGCATAGAATGCCATCTTAAACAAACAAAGAAACAAATAAGTAAATGGACTTATATGCACAATAACCTGCCTGAATCTCAGAGACAGTATGCTGAGAAAAGAAATCATATAAAATGAGTCTATCTTGTATTATTCAAATTTAAATAAATTTCAAGAACAAGTCACTAATACATATGGTGATAGAAGTTAGAATAAAGGACACTGACAGGCATAGGTAAATAAAGAAACTCTGACATGGTGAAAATGATTTATATCTTTGTAGGTGTGGCTGTTATATAGGTGCATACATAGAACATTCATTAGTATGTTACTACAGGATCCTACATTGTAATGCATATAAATACAAAATTAATAATAATTTTAAAAAACATGTTTACAAATTACACTTAATTACAAAGTAAGTGTATTTTATTTAAAATTTGTTTAATGTTTATTTATTTTTGAGAGAGACAGAGACAGAGCATGAGCGGGGGTGGGGCAGAGAGAGAGAGACAGAATCTGAAGCAGGCTCCAACCTGCCAGTACAGAGCCTGATGCAGGGCTCGAACCCACAGACTATGAGATCATGAACTGAGCCAAAGTTGGACACTTAACCAACTGAGCCACCCAGGCACTCTCAAAGTAAGTGTATTTTTAACATTGCCTTAGATATAAACATTAAATGCATAGAAGTCTATTTTCAGAAATCCTAACCAAAGCTAGCTAATGCTAATTTGGGCAATTGCCTATTTGGCAATGGGTATTTGATTATAGATCCTTGAATGAAAAGAAACTCATATCTTTATCCTGTTAACAAGCCACCATGGTTAGAGGCTGAGGTTTTCATTTTTTGACTCCAATCCCAAATAAGGAATCCAAGTCCTCTCTCTGTAGGGGTTTACAAGTCTTCTAGAAGAGTACTGTGTAATGATGGGCTGAAAGATACTTCCATCATTAGGATGTCGTTATTTTTATCGCCTGCTTTTCCCCACTTCGAAAACTCTACTCCTTGCACATCTTCCACTTTCATTTCAGAAGCTCCTCCACATCCTCCAGTCCCTCCTCTACATTCAGCGTTATCTCTTCTTTGGGAGGATAAACAGCGGTTCTTTCAGCAGCATCAGATTATAACGGATCTTACAGGAAATGCAAATGTTTTTCTGTATACTTATTTTTGTTTTCTTATGAACCAATGTTGCCATGAGTATGTCTATATGGGAACTAAATGAGCAAAACATAAATTTAAAAGCAGATTAGTATTTTGAGATATAGTCACTCCATACTTCAGTTTTCTCTTCACCTCTGGGATAGTCAATTCACCTGCATCTTACACAGTAAAAATATGAGGCAATTTACAAGTCCTGTAATCCAGAGTCATGGGGCCTTGGACATAGCATATATCTTCTTTTTTTCTTTTACTTCTTTGGGATATAAACTTATGGAAGTGTTTTTGAAAGCATCACATGAGGATATATACTACTTACTAAGGTCCTCAGGGGGCTGAAAAAAACTGAGACCTTACTGGACCATGTATTTCATGCTTTTAATGTATTTCACACAATGAATTCTGACATGAACCAAAGTTTCACACTCAGTACTAAAAGTGCTGTCACTTTTAAGCATTCTTCCCAGCCAAGGCAGCAACGTAGGCTTATTGTCTGCAATTGAAGATTTAGTTATGATGTAGTACAAAGGAAATACAGGTTAACTTTTGGGGGTCCCAGTTGTGTTTTTTAAGTTGACAGGATGTATAGACAGGTCAGTAACATTTTTGTGTCCAGTGCACGCATTTCCTTACATAAAGAATTTAGTAGCCTGTAGCGTATAGATCTATGATACTCAAATTTTAACATGTATCAAGAACTTTGAGGATTTGTTAATAAAACTAATTTCTGGGCCCAAATAATATGGTTTCTGATTGAGTAATGTGTTTGGTAGTAAGACAGGTCAAGGAATCACCTTACTAGTAAGTACCTAGATGATGCTGATACTGTTGTTCCAGAGACCACACTTCAAAAACCACCACTCAGGGCTCATACTTTCTCTCACAAATTAATTTCAACTATAGTGAAATGCTGACATTTCTTTTTTTTTTAATTTTTTAAAATATTTTTTATTTATTTCTAGGGGAGAGAGAGAGACAGCGTGAGCAGGGGAGGGTCAGAGAGAGAGGGAGACACAGACTCTGAAATAGGCTCCAGGTTCTGAGCTGGCAGTCAGCACAGAGCCCGACGCAGGGCTCGAACCCATGAACCGCGAGATCATGACCTAAGCAAAAGTCGGACGCTTAACCGACTAAGCCACCCAGGCGCCCCTCTTTTTTTTTTTTTCTATGTTTTATTTATTTCTGAGAGACAGAGAGAGACAGCGTGAGCAGGGGAGGGTCAGAGAGAGAGGGAGACACAGGATCTGAAGCAGGCTTAGGCTCTGAGCTAGTTGTCAGCACAGAGCCCAATGCGGGGCTCGAACCCACGAGCGGTGAGATCATGACCTGAGCCGAAGTCAGATGCCCAACCGAGTGAGCCACCCAGACGTCCCAAAATGCTGACATTTCTGTAGCTGACCTTGTCCAATTTCTGAGGCAAAGTTTCTCCCTCCCTGCAATGTCATATTTTTTACATTTTGTAATTTTTCTGTGGTTATGTAAAAAAAAAAAAAAGTTATTTCTTTGGGAATACATACTAAAACCAAAGCAAAGATAATAAAGTCTGTGCAATGTATACTCAAATTTGTGGTGGGGGAAGGGAGGCTCAGTTTACAGAGGGAGAGAGAACCGATGAAAAGAATAATGAAACAAAAAGCAAATGTGTAAATGTTAAAAATTAGTATATTTGGAAACAGATTTCTGTGTGCAATTCTTACACATTTTCTCTAAGTTTGAAGTTATTTCAGATCTATTAGTTACACACACACACACACACACACACACACAAAAGGGGGAAAGAAATCTTGAGATCTACACATGAATAATTGCATGTTCTATCACTGCTGCAACAAAATGCCACAAACTTAGTGGCTTAAAACAAAACTCATTTATGATCTTATGATTCTGTGGGTCAGTAGTGCAATAGTTTATCTAAGCCAAAATCAAGGTGTTAGCAGGGCTGGGTTGTTTACAGGAAGATGGGTAAATCTCTTTGTGTTTTACTGCTTTTGGACATTGCCTACATTTCTTGGCTCAAGGACCCCTTCTTCCATCTTCAAAGCCAGCAACAGTGAGTTGCATCCTTCTCACATCAAATCATTTTGACCTCTAACAGAGGTTCTGGTGATTACATTGTGTTTACCTGAATAATCCAGGATAATCTTTTTGTGTCAAGGTCAGTTGATTAACAACCTTGTTGTCATCTGAGTTCTCTTACAAATTCTCCTTTCCATGAAACTACAGGAGAACAAAGCTGCCAACTTTCTGCTCATATTATAAGGATTGCCTTCCTCCAGCTTCCAACAACATACCTCTTGCTTCATTCTAAGCCCTTACTATTAGCAGCAGCACCTTGAACACCCACTCATCTTTCTGCTAACAGATTGATCATAATAATATGGGTATTTCCTGAGATAATTTAGGTTTTTCTACCATGCTCTTCCATCTGAATTCTTGATTGCTGAAATGTTAACATCCATATTTATCTTAGCAATCTGTTCAAAGCAATCTAGCCTTTTTCTATTATGCATCTCAAAATTCTTTCTGCCTCTCTCCACTGCCCAAATACAAAGATACTTTCATGTTTTTAAGCGGTTATTATGGCAGATCCCCACCTTCATAATTAAAGTCTATTACTTTTCTTTGGCCATTATAATATTACCACAAACCTAGCAGCTCACAATGATGCAAATGTATTATCCTACAGTTCTGTAGCATGGGTCTGAATAGGCTAAAATCAAGGAGCAATGCCCCTTCTGAAGGCTCTAAGAGGAACATCCATTTCTTTACCTTTTCCAGCTTCTAGAGGCTACATACATTACTTGGTTTGTCATCCACTTACTCCATCTTCAAAACCAGCAAAAGTAGGTGAAGTCTTTCTCATAACACATCGCTCTGGCCTCTTCTTCCTACCTCCCTCTTCCTCTTTTAAGTAGTCTTATAATAAATACAACCCAGAAAATCTAAAATAATCTCCCCTTTTTAACATCATTTGATTAGCAAACTTGATTTCACTTATAATCTTAACTCCCTTTGTCATGTAAAATGACATATTTCACAAGTTCCAGGCTACATGTGTGGAGCTATCATTCTGCTTATCACGGTAATATCATTAAGTTCTAGTATAATATTTTAATTTCTTTGTAGTACCATATTTATGTCTATAAGAATAGATTAATAAAGCCTTTGGAAATATGAAACAAAGTTGGATCCAAATGACAAAAAAAAAGCCTGTGAACTTATATCTTTGTGTAAAAGTTCATTAGTGGTCTTTAAAGGTTATAAACCCTGTTTTTGCTTCTTATGTACTTACCTAAAACTCATCTGTATCTGCCACCTCTATTCTAGTCCCTGACATCTCAGAATTGTTAACTATTGAAAAGCTTTGCAGTAGCTTTCATTTTTTTCATGTCTTCTACACCTTATATGAAAGGTGTTTGATGAGTATTTTGTGATTAATTAGTAGCTAACAACACTGATCAGTAACTCAGATAATATTTAGAAAACTACAGTTGAGCTCTATCTCAGTTTTCCGATTAAAAACAAAAGCCTTATTACTTTCTTAGTTTTCCAAGAACAAAGAAAGACTTAGTGAAATAATGATATCAGTGCTAAATGCTCAGCAAATCAAAGCTTCCTCCTTGGATTTGGAGGAAGGTTTATTTTTATTTTTTTTTCTTGTGATGCATCAAGTTCACAAAGAACAATTACAAAGCGTATGATTGGATGAGCAAAAGATTTGATGGTCCCTTGACTGTTTGTTTTTTTCTTTTAGTAATGGTAGCATTTGAAATAAAATGCTATGTCTTATAACTTGCAAATTTATAAGACTGGTTTTACTCACATTCAGAACATTACACTAAATACCACTCAAGAAAGATATTAACCAAACTTATCCTTTTTTTTCCACTTAACTTCTCACTCAATTAGGATAATTTCATGTATTCTGACCATTAATCATTTATCACAATATGGGTGTAAATAGGATGTAGAACATGGTGGGAAAGTGAAAAATAAAACTCTGCAATCTATTTAGTAAAATCCCTAAAGAAGCAGATTTAATTAATTCAGTGGCCTTGCAAAAAAACACTGGGTTTATGCTTAATAGGTCATTATATATTTTAAGTCTTTTTTTAAAGTTTATTTGTTTATTTTTGAGAGAGAGAGAGACAGAGAGCACAAGCAGGTGAGAAGCAGAAGCAGAGAGGAGACACAGAATCCCAAGCAGGCTCCACGCCATCAGTGTAGAGCCCACTGTGGGGCTCAAACTCACAAACTGAGATCATGACCTGAGCCAAGATTAAGTCAGATGCTTAACCAACTAAGCCACCCAGGTTCCTCCTAAAATTATTTTTATTGTTTGTGTAAAAGGGAGAAAAATATGAAAAACTTCAAGGATGCATATTCTTATACATTTTTCCAAACCCACAGAGTATACAACAGCAAGAGTGATCTGTAATGTGAACTATAAGCTTTGGGCAATTACTATGTGCCTTCACATATAGGTTCATCCTTGGTAAAAATGTACCATTCTAATAAATTATGTTGATGTTGTGCAGGCTTTGTATATGTGTGGTAGGAACTACATGAAAAAATCTCTGTACCTTCCTCTGAAGGTTTAGGTTGTTTTAAATCTAAAACTATTCTAAAAAATGTCTTTAAAAAAGTAATTCCCTGTCATTTAAAGGTGTTTATTTATTTAAAAAACAGTTATTAGAGTAGTAAATTTACATATACTGGTGGAATTATAATGAGAATAATTTTTTTCTCTTAGCGGGATTACAGGATACCATGAACAGTTATGAGAGTTGATCTATCTTTTCTGCTGAAGGATGATTCACACTGTGGCAGGGTAGGTAAATGGCTTTTACTTTAACATTCCATAGTCTATATCTTACTCCCAATTTCAGCCACGTGCTTTTTTATTGTTATCCAATTATCAAATCCTTTTACTACTCTCCTTCATCATCTGGGTGTCTCTGAGGTTTGGTTCTACTCTTTTCACAGATCCGATACAATGACTTATCACTTTGTCAAACACTACTTGATGTCTGACTCCATCATCTGTATTTTGATAAACATCACTGAGCTGCCCCACTTTATCTAAGATTTACTAATGGCCTTCTTCTGGGAAATAGCTTTCTTAAAAGACATTACTTACAACATTGAGATTATTTTCTCATATGACAAGTTACTTCCTCTAGAATGAAAACAACACAAATTTGGAAAGCTGAGCAAAAAAAATACAAGAAAAATTCAACAAAGTGATGACCATCATTCACATCTTGGGGTATATCATTCTAATATTTACTAAAAACACAAATGTCATTGTTGTTTCCTCTCAATATGGGCTAACTCTCAATTTTTTTATTTTTTGTTAAGGCTTCATCCCAATGTGAAGATTGAACTCATGACCATGAGTAAGAATCACATGCTCTACTGACTAAGCCAGACAGGCACCCCTCTCTCAATCATTTCAAACCTCAATGAGAATCCTCACAGGACTTTATTTCACTGACCGTATTCCACAAGTTTTGTTTTAAGTTCATTTATTTAAGTAATCTCTACACCCAACATGGGGCTCAAACTCATAATCCTTATATCATCAATCACATGCTCTACAGACTGAGCCAGCCAGACACTCTTGTCTTCCACAGGTTTTTAATATAACCAAACCTATCATATTAACTTTTCTTTCTGTTCTTTTCTTTCTGTTCGTTCTTTCTTTCTTTCTTTCTTTCTTTCTTTCTTTCTTTCTTTCTTTCTTTCTTTCTTCCCTTCCTCCCTTCCTCCCTTCCTCCCTCCCTCCCTTCCTTCCTTCCTTCCTTCCTTCCTTCCTTCTTTCTTTCTTTCTTTCTTTCTTTCTTTCTTTCTTTCTTTCTTTCTTTCTTTCTTTCTTTCTTTCTTCCTTTCCTTCTTTCTTTCCTTCTTTCTTTCCTTCTTTCTTTCTTTTATTGTCATAGACTTGTGGAATCATAAAGAAGTGTCACATCACTTAGTGCATACAGTACACTGGGGAAATTCTCACTGCAATGTCTCTGACCAAAATGTTCCTTCAGACCCCTAACTGCTAGACTATGTTTCTACTTGTTTCCCATAAGGCTCTCTGTCTTACTCCTTCCTTTTACCCCTTGGTATTTAGACTAACTTCATTTTCTACATGAAGCCAAAAGCTGGTTTCAACAACAATGGATCTTTCCCTAAAAAGAACTATTTATATTTGTTACTAATATAATAACCTTGCATTTTCCCCATGTCCTTATACAGATACATTATCAAAAAAATATGGATAAAGAGCAAAAATATGTCAGAATTCTGTCATCAGCAAGTAATCACATACCCAAGTCAAGCAGAATTAAGTAACAAAGAAATATGTTGGCTTACACAAATGATCATCTGAGGCATGATGGACTTTCAAAGGGTATAAGCATTGATCCATTTCCCATAGTTTTCTTGTCTTTTCTTTCCATGTAGCAAGATGGTAATGATAATTCAGCTTTAACATCTTCATGTGACTCCCAGAAAACCTTCCCTGAAGACTTCCCAGTGACCTGAATTTTAACATATGCCAATTCTAAACTGATCATTAGTAGAAAAAAATGAAGATACCCTAAGGCTTGTCATCTGACATTGTCAGTGTTGAGGGATCATGTCATCTTCTCATAGTGCATATGGGTTGACTAAAGGAAAGTATGAACACCGAATAAAATAGATGACCAGTTAGGAAGGAGAAGAGGAATAAAGTCCCCTATACATACATATTTATACATAAAATATATTGGATTTTTTTGGCCAGATTTTTAAAAATAAGTTTTATTTATTTTTGAGAGAGAAAGATAGAAATAAAGACAGACCATGAGTAGGCAAGGGACAGAGAAAGAGGGAGACACATAATCTGAAGTCGGCTCCAGGCTCTGAGCACAGGGCCTGACATGGGCCTTAAACACACAAGCCATGAGATCATGGCCTGAGCCAAAGTTAGACGCTCAACTGACTGGACCAACCAGGTGCCTCTGTTTTGCCAGTTTTTGTTTTTGTTTGGCAATATAGTATTAGATTATCTTGATCATTGTTAAGAAATAATAACATGCTCACTCTAGAGCTATAAATGCTTTAGATGGGATGCAGGGTTGAAATTCTCTGCTGGTTTAAATTATTACTTTATTTCTTACTATTTATTCAATTAGACTTTTATTATAATAAAGTAAGTGTGCAAAAGGTGTCATTCAATTTATACATGAATTAGGTTCATTACTTGATTGATGGTAATTATCTTATAATGATCTTATAATGATTGTAATCAATCAATATGTAGGTAGGAGTACCCAGAGGCAATATTTATTCAAAGACATGCTGTCCACATGAGTGGTTTGGCTGAACCATGTCAGGCCAATCAGCTTTACTCTCTTAAAATTTGTATCAAGGTTGGTAAATGCCCACATACTAGACATAGGAGTCAAATCCTTAGGACTAAGGTTCCTGGTTCAATGGTTTCTTGCTTTCTGTGAAAAAAAAAAAAAAAATCCCTGTATCCTCATTTGAAATGAAAAACATCTTATCTCTAATGATGAAGAAAAGTGGAAATTTACAGGGGAGGAAATGGCAGGAGAATAAAACCATCAACATTATCAGTACTCCTTTATTAATTTCCAGTATGTATTTAGGCACTGATGTATGCAGCCATCAAATGATCATCTCAGAATGAGGAGAAATGTTCAGTTGACTGAAATCCATAAAAGTGCAAGTACTAAAACTCAGGGGCACCTGGGCAGCTCAGTTGGTTAAGTGTCTAATTCTTGATTTTGGCTCAGATCATTATCTCACGAGTTCATGAGTTTGAGTTTTGCATCAGATTCTGTCTCTCTCTCTCTCTGCCTCTCTCCCACTAACTCTCTCTTTCTCTCTCCAAATACATTTAAAAAACAAATAAACTTTAAAAATTTTAAAAAGGCAAGTACTTAAAAAGTGATAACTTTATTAATCAATCTTTCTTGATCATAGATTGATTCTTTGATATTAGGCAGACAAATGACCGTCTGTAAAGAGTATTAAAAAAAGGAAAACATGTTAATTTACTTGAGTTGTATTGTTTCTTACTCAGCCTCTATTATTTTTTGGAAAATTGCTTCTTCTTATTGTTTCCTCATCTAATGTTTTATTATTATTATTACTATTATTATTTTATTTTAGAAGGAGAGTGTGAGTGGGGGACAGGGCAGAAGAAGGGAGAGAATCTTAAACAAGCTCTACTTTCAGTGCAGAGTGGGACAGGATTCTACCACCCTGAGATCATAACCTGAGCCAAAATCAAGAGTTAGTATGCTCAACTGGGTGAGCCACTCAAGCACCCCCCTAATGTTTGATTTCTATATGCATATATTTATATAGTAAAAGTGAGGATGTAATTTTTAAACATTTTATTTTCCTATCCTTGGTACTTATGTGGTAATATCTAAGTCAGTGTACTCCAGTGAAAATGTATTCTACAATAAGAATCAACAGACTCAAGACTCCCTACTGAAATACTGACAGTCTCAAGAAAAAAATTCCAGAAGTATATCAATCTTTTTTATAGACTATTTTTTAGAAAAAATTTAGGTTCAAGAAAGGAAGGAAGGAAGGAAGGAAAGAAGGAAGGAAGGAAGAGAAAGAAAGAGAGAGAGAGAGAAAGAAAAAGAAAGAGAGACAGAGAGAGAGAGAAAGAAAGAAAGAAAGAAAGAAAGAAAGAAAGAAAGAAAGAAAGAAAGAAAGAAAGAAAGAAAGAAAGAAAGAAAGAAAAGAAAAGAAAAGGTAGGGGGCAGCAATTTCTTATCTATTCCATGCTTCTATATGTGCATGGATTCCCTCATTATCAATATCTCACACCACAGTTTTATGTTTGTTAAAATTTATGTATCAATGTATATACATAGTTATCACCTAAAGTTGAGAGTTTACACGAGGTACCACTCTTGGGTGTTCCATTCTATAGGTTTGGATATATGTATGATGACATACATCCAACATTACAATATCATCCAGAGTAGTTTCCACCACCCTAAAAATCATCTGTGCTTTGCCTATTCACTACACCTCCACCAACTCCTGGCAACCACAGACCTTTTTATTACCTCCATAGTTTTGTCTTTTCAAGAATATTATATAGTTGGAATCATAAAGTATGCAGCTTTTTCATTTGCTATCTTTCACTTAATAAAATTCACCCAAGATTCTTCCATGTCTTTTCATGGCTTGAGAGTTCATGTATTTTTGGCGCTGAACATTATTCCATTTCTTGGATATATCACAATTTATCCATTCACTTACCAAAGTTTATTCCTTGCTTCCCAATTCCATGACAGTTATGATAAGGCTGCTATCAACCTCCATGTGCAGGTTTCTGTGTGAACATAAATATTCCCCTCTTTGAGGTATGTATCAAGAAGCATGGTTGTGGATCGTATTGTAAGAGTATGAGATTAGTTTGGTAAGGAATCCCAAATTATATTTCAAAGTAACTATACGATTTTGCATTTTGACCAGCAATGAACAAACTTTCTGTTGCTCCACATCCTCACTAGCATTTAGTGTTGTCAGTTTCTACATACTGGATATTCTAATAGGTGTGTGGTACTATGACGTTATGGTTTTAATTTTTGTTTCACTGATAATATATGATGTGAGCATCTTTTATATGCATCTGTCTATCTGCTTTTTGAAGAATCTGTTAAGATATTTAATCTAATTTTAAATTAGGGTTGTTTTCTTATCATCTAGTTTTAAGTATTTTTGTATTTTGCATAACTATATCAGATGTATCTTTGCAAATACTTTCAGTTTGTGGCTTATCTTTTACTTCTCTTGACAATTTCTTTTGCAGAGCAAAACCAATAATAATAATAATAATTTAGTGAATTCTAACTTGCTAATTCTTTCTTTCATGGATCATTTCTTTGGTGTAGTGTCTAGAGTTATCATCATATCCAGGGTTATTTAGGTTTATTTTATGATGTTCTTTTCTAAGTGTTTTACATTTAGGTCTATGATCCATTTTGATCATTTTTTTTTCAAAGGGTGTAAGTAAGTCTGTGTCTAGATTTTTAAAAAATTTTTAATGTTTATTTATTTTTGAGAGAGACAAAGTGCAAGTAGGGGAGGAGCAGAGAGAGAGAAGGAGACACAGAATCAGTAGTGGGTTCCAGTCTGAGCTGTTAGCACAGAGCCCAATGCAGGGTTCAAACTCACAAATGGTGAGATCATGACCTGAGCCAAAGTCAAATGCCTGACCAACTAAGCCACCCACGTGCCCCTAGATTTTTTTTTTTTAATGTAGATGTCCATATGTTCCAGCACCATTTGTGTTGAGAATACTGTCTTTCCTTCATTGTATTGCTTTCACTCTTTTATTAAAGATCACTTGACTATATTTATGTGGGTCTATTTTGCAATCTATGTTCTATTCCATTGATCTATTTGTCACCTTTTTAGACAATATTATACTCTTCTTTTTTATAGCCTTAGAGCAAGTCTGAAGTTGCATAGTATCAGTGCATTGCATAGTATCAGCAATGTTCTTCTCCTTCAATATTGTGATGGCTATTGTAGGGTTTTTGCCTCTTCACATTATACATTTTAGAATCGGTTTTAGATGCCAATAAAACAACTTATTGTAGTTTTGATTGGGACTTCAATGAATCTATGGTTGTGGTGTAGAATTCTTTTTCATTGTTGGGTTTCAACATCAGTGGTTTAAATGCATCAATGAGATTACTAATATAGTTACATTAACATCTAATGTACTTGTTACTATATATATGTTGCTGTATATAGATTTTTAAACACTTATTTCCATTTTTCAGTGTGTATAAATTTTGAAGGCTGTAATCTATAAAAAGTTAACTACACAGATAGAGGGAATTATAAGTCTGATCATGGTATATAGATTTTTCTATAAACATGGTTTTATTCTAAGGAAAATTTTGTTATTAATAGCAAACAAAATATTCTTCGTTGTAGAATGGGTTTAAGCCAATTTCTCTTGTTTGATTCTCAGTTTGGTGATATATTTATGGATAATAAAAACAAAAATGATTCTACTAAAAACATATTATTTCTATCACTTGTTTTGATATTAGTCATTCTGTTAGAGAGTTAAATAATCCTATAGTCAATTTATGGATTAAGTTTTGTCTGTATGTGCAAATGTGTTATTCACTTGTGATAATCTACAGTAGGATTATGGGAGATAAAACATGGCCTTATAAATCTTTTTGGAGAGTGAAAACATATCTGTATCTATATATCAATGGACATATAGACATGTGAATTTGTATAGAGATATATAGATATGAATATACTACAGAGTACAAAATCATGTGATAATATGCTACGAACTTCAAAACAGATATTCAGAAGGTCTCTCATGCTGAAAGGAAGGATTCCAGGAAATGAGTGTGGTGCTAAGTTCAGAGAATGCTAAATCCGCACGAAAGAGAGGGAGATAGAGAAGGTGAAGAAGAGAGAGAACAAATAGCCCAGCAATGAGCATTATATTCTATATTTTAGCACTATGTTAAGTGTACTTTACAATTTTTACTTCATTCTTGTTTGTCTCACTTAATCATAGGACATACAAGAAGATGGACCTATCTTTGTTTAACAAGTGGGGATGTTTTTTACCCAATTTTATAGTATGAGGTTTATTCAAGTTGATATTTTTCTGTATACTTGCCGCTAAAGGATTACTGTTTTTTTTTAAATGTTTACTTATTTTGGAGAGAGAAAGAGTGAGAGAGAGGGAAAACGTGGGTGAGACAGGGAGGGACAGAGAAAGGGAGAGACAGAGGATCTGAAGCAAGCTCTGTAAGAAGCCTGATATGGGGCTCAAACTCACAAATTGTGGGATCATGACCTGACCCAAAATCAGATGCTCAAACAACTGAGCCATTTACGTATCCATACCCAAAATTACTGTTTTAAACATAGTCACCATACCTTAAACATTTAAACATTCTATAATTCTCTTGAAAACCTCAGTCCTCTCCACAACTTACAGAGGTCTTTTAAAAATATATATGACATCAGGGCACCTGGTGGGTCAGCCAGTTAAGCGTTCAATTTCAGTCCAGGTCATGAACTCATGGTTCATGAGTTGAAGCCCTACCTAGGGCTCTGTGCTGACAGCTCAGAGCCTGGAGCCTGCTTTGGATTCAGTGTCTCCCTCTCTCTCTGTCCCACCCCCAGTCTCTGTCTCTGTCTCTCTCTCTCTCAAAAATAAAGATTAACTTTATAAAAAAATACATGATTTCAACAAGCATCATCATTTTAAACAAAGGTTTTAAACATCTTTGTTTAAAATAAGTTCTCAATTATACTTATGTGAAAATGAGTGATTCAGAAGACCTGTTCTAAATTACACAGTGAGGCAACAGGACGTACTTTGAGAGTAATTTTTAACATAGGCTTTCAAAAGAAATAATGTTTTTGTTTAAATTAAAAATGTCTAAACTCTACTAAATTTTTCATCTGATATTTGGGATGTTATATTGTTGTTTATATATTTTAAAGGACAAAGGCTCTTGACAGAATGAACAATGCTGCCTTTTAGATGATGTTATATGTGCCAAAGTATTTTCATCAATGTGTCTTTCTTCTGCACTTTCTCCCCAAAACTATCCTTGATGGTGAAAGAGACAAACACATTTAAGTGGAATATAGCATGAAAAGGAGTAAAACCTCATTCTTTTGTGTAGTCACGTGAAGCTTTAAGGAAGAGACAAATGACTGGGTGGAATCACAAGAACTTTCCTCTAAGTATAAATGCCGTTGTTCATTTTGCTTGGCACTAGAAGACTTCTGAGGAATGATGGAGAGTTTCTGAATAGTGTCTCTTTAATTTACATCCAGCCCACATCTCTGCTGTAATTTCTTTGTGGTACTTTATAACTAAGGGAACAAGTGCAACTCTTAATCTTGCTTTCAATACAATATCACTGCAAATGGGTGAAGCCTCTGTCTGCCTTGCATAGTAATTGACAGTCATTTTCTCAATAATAAATGATCTGTGCTTAGATTACATATTTAGATTTCAATTTACTTTATGAACAGTTTTCACTAAGTCAATCCATTGGAATGACAAGTTCCATCTATACACTGTTATTTTATTTAAACATGATGTGCTCTTCAGGTTGGAACTTAGTTATTTTCATATTACCCATCCACAGATAATAAATCTTAATTTCAGCTGTAAGTCATAAATTGATGTCCATTGAATTTTCTATTTTAAATGCCATCTTACATTACTCTTAAGACAATCTCAAGAACATTGCCTCCTTGGTATTCTAGAATACCAATTTTGAAAAACTATCCAAGTGTTTTAAGAAAAAATTTGACAACTATGGTAATAGAAACTGTCAACACTCCTAGAAGGATTTCTACTCATCTACTTTACCACAAGGAAAATAAGTTCAGAATTGGAAACAATAAAAACTTAGGAAGTTTGTTGTTATTTTAATTTTTTAAAAATGTCATGAAGATTAACAATTATTTGATTATTTCCTTATTTTGCTACTATGGGGATAAGAACTTTTTTAACTTTGCTATCATTTCCTTTCCTGAATAACCTCATATATCTGATCAAATTAAAAACACATTTGATTATTTATTTTTATTTATGAACTTCCTATAAAGCATCATTACATCTTTTCTGCTAAACTCATAGTTATAAACCATCTGGCCAAAAGTATATTTTTCCTTCCCTTGAAGTATTATTATAACAACTTAGGCAGGGATAAATATTCCTTTTAAATACACCACTCAAGGTTTAAATATACTTATATAGGTTTTGCTATGCTATAGAAATAAATCATGAGGACAGGTGTGATTATAGTGATTTACTTATTGATTACTCCAAGGCATAATGGTTAGATTTTGACAATTCTAGCATCTTTCCATATAATCACATTTGATTTATGCAGCTAAATGTCAATTTAGCCTCCAGATTTTATGACTTTGTCATAGTTAACTTCCTGGCTAATTTCTTCCTTTTCCTGGTATAATATGTACTACATTCAAATATTTTACTTTTTTTTCTGAACTTACAGTTTTTTCTTTGGGAGTGGTGTGGTAAAGAACACTTCTCACCTCAAAGTCCCATGTCTTCATGGGTAGTATAATGTTATCTTTTCAAGCAACAGTTTCACTGAAAGTAATAGGTTTCTTCTTGTGATTCAGTTCTGGGGCCTTGTCTAGAGTATGGTATTAAATGTATGATTTTTGATGGACGGTTTTTAGTTAGAATTAAACAAACCATTAATATACATAAATAATGAGAGTTAAAATGTTTCCTTGCTTAAAATAATATAATCAGCTTCTGTTTTTATGTACAGCAATAGAGAGTTAAGAGTGATATGAAGAAGGGGTGCCTGGGTAGCTCAGTTGGTTGAGCGTCCAACTTTGGCTCAGGTCATGATCTCATGGTTCATGGGTTTGAGCCCCACGTCGGGCTCTGTGCTGACAGCTCAGAGCCTGGAACCTGCTTCGGATTCTGTGTCTCCTCCTCTCTCTGCCCACCCCCTGCTCAGGCTCTGTCTCTCTCTGTTTCTCAATAATAAGTAATTGTGGGGGGAAAAAAGAATAGTTTAAAAAAAGAAAAAAAAAGTGATATGAACAAAAGAGAAGGCCATTAAAAGTGGAATATAACTATGTGTTTATATAATGAATGGGTATTTCTAATGTTCAAAGAACTCATACAATTCAAATGAAAAGAACCTGACCACTGATCTGTGCTCCAAAATTAATTTTTTCAGTTACCACTGGAATGTCTCGACTAAAATTTTCTATTTCTACAACTGAACCCACACATACAGACAAGCAGGTGCACTCAGAGAGGTTAGTTCTGAGTGCACATATTAGTCCTGAGTGCACACATAGTAATGACATCTGGCCTTCATGTTAAGCAAGATGGGAAAGGAATAGCTGGCACCTTCCTTGGTGATTACTCAGACAGTAGGTTACTTCAGGAGAACAAAATCACTGAACTGATGTAACACTTCTTGCCTGATGAATGATTGTCTTAAATGTCTGGCAGTTCCATATCTCTCATTTCCTTCAGAATGAGAAGGGAGAGGGAATACTACATCTGTTCCCAATGCAGCAAACTGACATAGAGCTAGCTGTCAGATGTTCTAGCTCCACCTCTTTTCCACAGGAAGCACAATGTTGAATAGGTTCTAACTTCCCCATGAGGTTACCAACTGGACTTTGCCAGACAAATTAGTTCAGCTTAGTAAGGCAGGCTCTTCCTGCAGAGATAGAATGGAGACTCCTAATTTCCAGGTCTAACTACTACTCTTGAACCAAGTGGCTTAAAAACATGTGTTTTTAGTTTTCTTTTGAGGATGTAAATCTTAAGCCAAGAGTCATTGCCTCACAAATGCCAGAATTTGGATTCCAAACGTGACTCTCTGGTATTAATATTTGTAACCGTGGCACAGGTTAATGAGTATCCAAGAAACTAAAACCACTTATTAAAAGTGAAACCGACAGCACATTCATTCCTTAATTGAATAGCTAATGCAGCATATTGTCTGAGAGAGAAGGGATTTGGAAAGAGCCCTTCTTAAATACTCAAATGGACTGTCTTGCCAATAACAAATATTGTATTACATTAATGTAACTAATTTAGTTTATTGGCAATCAAGACAAATTTCACTTACAAAATAATTTTGGCCTTGCCAGCTTATTTTTCACTGTCAAGTGGTTCTGATTTAGCATGTCTTTTCTACCTGTCCATGTATAAAGGCATTCATTCATCAATAGAAGTTGGACACAATTTACATAACAAATGAATTGGAGACAAAGCAGTAGCTAATTGAACACAGCACGTACCTTAATAGTAGTTATGTTTAACATATGTAGATTTATGTTTAATTTGCTATTATTTGGTAAATTCTATGGGTTCATTCTTTACTACATTGACACCAGAAAAATCAAGAAGTGAAAAGCAATTAAAGATATATGATAGAATTAGGAAGAATAACAATAATACGATTTCAGAGGTATTGAAACAGATAGGTCAACTTGATGCCAGGAGATTGAGATATACACATGTATCACCTGGTTATTATCATCGATGCACAACTAAGTTGTCACACATTTTTTGGCTTTTTCAGTACAATGTTTATTTCTTCATTTAAGCAAATGAATTTTACTATTGTACTTAGTTACTGTAACTTGACATTGAAGTGAAAGAAGAGAGAAGTCTCAAATATTGACAACTTCTTTTATCTCTGAAAACTGACTTTGAGAAGTGGGAATCTGAAAAATAGTCAAGTCTCATTAACTAAAAATGACTTCCACCAGTGCACTTTGTGTTTTGTGTAACATGACAGCCTAGTATTCTCCCTTGTCTCTATGCTTCATTGTAACCTCCTCACACGCCCATTAGCATATGAATATAAAATTGATATACATCATTGCATAGTTTTCTGTACAATTTGTGTGTGTGTGTGTGTGTGTGTGTGTGTGTATTTCCTTATTTTGACAGAGAGAGATAGTGAGTGAGCATGGGTGGGGCACAGAGTGAGGGAAACAGAATCTAAGCAGGTTCCATGCTGTCAATGCAGAGCCCAACACAGGGCTTGAACTCATGAACCACCAGATCATGAACTGAGCCAAAACCAAATGTCATACGCTTAATCGACTGAGCCACCCAGGTGGCCCTGTGTGTTACATATTTAAATATACACATACATACCCACATCATTATAAGATTAAATTCTAACTGTATGTATTAATTTTCATTTGTAACTTCAGTATTTTGGAAATCTCTTTTCTCAGCTATTAATGGGTGCCATATAAAATTTTTAGTGTTTTTTGGTAAGTGTACCAAATTCATTGTAAATGCTTAAATTTAAAATTTTTATTTGAAAAAATTTGTATGTAACTTTTTCATTTTTATCTTTACTGAATAAAAGATTACCTGTTTTTTCTATTATAATTTTTTTTTAAAAAGTTTATTGTCAAATTAGTTTCCACATAACACTCAGTGCTCATCCCCAAAGTGCCCTCCTCCATACCCATCCCCCCCCCACATCCATCAGTCCTCAGTTTTTGTCAGCATTCAAGAGTCTCTCATGGTTTGCCTCTCTCCCTTCCCCCCCCATTTCCGCCCTTCTTCTCCCCCTTGTTCCTCCGTCAAGTTCCTCCTAATCCTCCTATATGTGCAAACATATGATATTTGTCCTTCTCTGCCTGACTTATTTCGCTCAGCATAACACCCTCAAGGTCCATCCATGTTGCTACACATGGCCAGATTTCACTATTTATCATTGCCATGTAGTATTCCATGGTATAGATAAACCACATCTTCTGGATCCATTCATCTG
>NW_024081854.1:156783-196094 GCF_003009895.1 Hyaena hyaena | reverse complement strand
TATGGCTCATCACCCGAAACACGAACTCACAGGCTAATTTCCCAGTTTTTAGTTCCTTGCCTTCCCTCTGGAGTTCCAGCCAGCCAGGAGCGCGGATGCCCGGTGTCCGCGCGGCTCTTTCAGGGGCCCCAGCCGCCTGGGAGCTACAATGGCGGCAGGCGCGCCACCACTCTGAAGTCCAGCTGCCAGGAGCAGCACAAAGAAGCAGTTTGTGTGCTCAGCCCCCCCGGGGCCAGTTGGCGCGAGGGGACCTGGTGTGCAGGTATTTGGCAAGTACTGTCTTTGTATGCCCCGAGTGGAGGTTTTCCCCCCCCCAAAGCAGAGGTTTTTCTGTTTCAGACTCTCTCCTTTTCCCCTCTCACTCCCCATAGAGGGTAGAAGGGGATCGCCTCCCACCCTGGAGTCTCCGATCCCGGCCCGATTTTATCTTCCCTGGTTCGCACTCGTATTAGAAGCCTCTCTCAGTGGATTCTGTGTCCTTTTTCTCCCAATCTCTCAGGTTTTGTAAGGTTTCCAATGGCTTCAGATCTTTTCTGTGTGATGTATGGGCGTGAGTGCAAGTACGGAGCTCCTTACTTCTCTGCCATCTTGCCCCCAATTCCCTTTTCTATTATAATTTAAAAGTAATTTCCTTTTTATTTTATATATATTTTATATATGTTTAATATATTATATATTTATTTATATATTTAAAGTATATTAATAATTATTTAATATTTATTAAATATAATATTTAAAATATATGGATATACTTATATATTTTAATAATGTATATATTTTATATAGCTAAAATAATATATAATATAATGTAAATATAGTTAAAAATTTGGTTCTACTTCACCAGACTTATCTTTGTAATTGTGCATTTTCAAATAAGTTGGGATATTGATGGCAATATTAGAAATAATGATAAGAGCTAATGATAAGATAATGATAAAGATAAGTGAATAGTCATTCAGACTCAGCTGTGGTGCTATAATTTTACCATAATTTACATTATCTTTAAAATAACCCAATAAAGAAAGTACTAGCAGTCCCACATTTTTACAGGTAGAACTAAAGCTTAGAACATTTAGTTTCACAGATTTAGAATTGAGACAATTCAATTCCTTGTTTTACCACATAACCTCTGAAACCCAGATTTCATGTAAAAAAAATGGGAATCATAATGAATGCATCATTGTTATTGTAATAATAAAATGGTATGTTTTGTGACTGGTGTAACATCAGGAATTAATAATATGTGGTTACTAATATAGGGTATGACTCCTCTACCCACAAATTTTAAGCCCACTTTCTTCCATTTCTTCTGGAATCTAGCTCCATCATTTATGCTTCTTTCTCTCAAATTATCAATTCAAATTCAAATTCATCCACTGAATTTTACTTTCATGATACAAATGTGTTTTATTTTCTCCATCCCAAAGTCAAAAACATCTGCATTTGGAAGTCAGTCCTGAACTCCACACCTCTAGTTACTCTCCTCTTTCTAACTGGCTAATTTACCATTATCTTATAAAAGTAACTTATCATAATAGATATTACTTTCTCACTACTCACTTAAGTTTAAAAAATAAATGATGATTTTATCTAAGTAATACATATTCTAAAATCAAATGATACTCAGATCCTAATAAAAATAATAACAAAGCCCACTAGCAAGCCTACTTCAAGTCCCAGATTACTTGGGCAAAATGCCACAGAGGCGAACACATTTAAATTATTTACTGGCTCCAAAACATGGAAAGACCCTAAGTGTCCATCAATGGATGAATTGATCAAGAAGATGTGGTTTATCTATATAATGGAATACTACATGGCAATGAGAAAGAATGAAATCTGGCCATGTGTAGCAACATGGATAGAACTTGAGGGTGTTATGCTCAGCGAAATAAGTCAGGCAGAGAAGGACAGATACCATATGTTTTCATGTATAGGAGGATTAGGAGGAACTTAACGGAGGACCATGGGGGAGAAGAAGGGGGAAAATGGGGGAGAGAGGGAGGTAGGCAAACCATGAGAGACTCTTGAATGCTGAGAACAAGCTGAGGACTGATGGGTATGGGGGGGGAGGGGAGGGGGGTGATGGGCATGGAGGATGGCACTTGTGGGGATGAGCACTAGGTGTTATATGGAAACCAACTTGACAATAAACTATTTAAAAAAATAAAATGTATATTTATTGAAAAAACATAAATTTTTATTGGCATATTCTGGTACTCATCACCAGTTGCTCAATAATATGTATATATGTTTATCATTGATGTATGACTCATAAATCATCTATTTATTTACTATTGTGTTATGAGGATACATTTACCTAATCCTGCCCAAACCACAAGCTGTTTACCTTCCATTATTCTCTTAATATATTAAAAGGAAATACAAAATCTTTTTCACCTAGTTGAAAAAATCAGATAATCTATTTGTTTCCTAATCCTTCTTTTGAAGTAACTGCAGTATGTGCAGGATGACCACTAGCCAACTGCACAACTATACATCTAGAACATTCCATTACCCCATCCGCCTTCTATCCTGCACCCCTCTCCAGTGTTGGATTCCCAGTTTCAAGAGTCTGTGTTTTGACCATTTACAGCTTACTCTTTCTTTTGAAGGCTACTTAACTTGCAGTAGTTTTTTGAAGAACCCTTCATGGAAAATAAGATATTTGTGAGGATTTGCACGCAGGAAATACATTTTAATTGTTTCCTTGACCCTGATGGACACTTGGACAGATTTTCAGATCAGTAATCAATACTTCACAGCCTCTAAAGGCATGAATTACCATATTGTGTGTCTCAGTATTACTGTTGAATAGTATGATGACAATCTTATTTCTGCTCTGTGATATGTGGACTCCTTTTGTTGTTGTTGTTGTTTTGTTTTGATTTGATTTTTTTTGCTTTGTTTTGTTTTCTCTTCTTTGTTACTTTTAGTATTTAAAAAGTTCTCTTTGTTCTGAAATTTTAGAATATCTTGTGATAGAATCATTTTATCTTCATTTGTGATGATAGGCAGTTGGGATCTTTTAGTTTAGACACACATCTTGAAACTATTTGGAATTTTTTCTTTCTAATAATCTTCTTCCACTTAGTTTTTCTGTTCACTTTTACTAACATAGACATTACTTGAAAACTGGACACCCTAGAATAATATCCCATTTTGCTTTTCTATATATTTTTTTAATTTAAAAATTTTTTAAATTTTTTTCTGAGAGGGAGAGAGAGTCAGCGTGAGCATGGGAGAGTGAGAGAGAGAGGGAGATACAGAATTCGAAGCAGGCTCCAGGCTCTGAGCTGTCAGCACAGAGCCTGATGCGGGGCTCGAACCCACCAACCATGAGATCATGCCCTAAGCCGAAGTCGGATGCTTAATCAACTGAGCCACACAGGTGTCCCTGCTTTTCTATTTTCTATCTCTGCCTTTTTTCCTATTTTCTGGGATATAATCTCAATATTATTATAAGCTTTCATGAAATGTCTAGTGATCTTTGGCTATTGAATCATGATTTAAAGTGAGATACAAAAAGCTTATTGAGGCTCTACATGTATTTGATGGGAGTGCTTGTTGAATGAAGGACTTCTTAATAAAGTACTACCATGGAATCTCAAATTGCTTATGTTTGTAGTTTTTGTTGTGATTAATATTTGTTTGCTTGCTTGTTTGAATCTTTTTAGGCTAATTTCTTCAGAGATGAATTTTCAAATCTCTTGCCTGGTGCTACACACCTGGCTGTTTTCATATGGGTAACTGATTGGAGGAACAGAATGGGAACTGTAATGTTTAATGTTGCATAATTAATTAGTTATGATCATAATCATTTAAGAGTTTGGTTAATATACCTTAATTTTTTAAAGGTCATTCAGAACCTTGAATATATATGTGTATACATACACACAAACACATGCACACATAAAAATAGAGAGAGAGAGTTGAAGAAGCATTGCTATAGAAAGGATATTATCATTCCTTGTAGTATGAATAGATAGTGTACTCATGGATACTAAAAATTATAAATGGGTTTTATAAAGTTGTATCTGTACCAGCTTTTCAGAGATGAAAAGGTCAAAATACATTATAACGTAATTAAGCCATTAAGTAAACTAAATTCATATCATAAAGGGAAAAAAGTCTCCATTAAATATATTTCATATAAATCCCATGTGCTTCCTAATCCTTTTCTGTACTCAGCGTTCTGACATACCAGGACAGTTAAGCATTTCCTCATTCATCCTAGAATTTTTCTGTCACATTTTTAGAGTAATTTTCAGCATAATTTTCTACTCCTTTTCCCTCAGGTTTTCTCAGTCTGTCCTTGCTCAGTACAAATACACTTGGTGGTAAGCAAGCATATGATTTCACAGCAATATCACTGGCAACCCCGTAGGCAGATGCCTGGTTAAGAATGTGCAGGTGATCCAGCGCTGTCTACACTTCAGAGATTCCTGCCAGCACCCCATTGTAAAACTTCATTATCCAGTGACCCCAGCCCCTCACTCTTGAATGGGGTGTGAATTTTAGGCTTGGTGAGGTTTTTTTCTGAGTTTGTTTGTTTATTTGTTTGTTTTTTCTTTACTCTCCATCTGACCTACAGGTAGTGGTTGTTCATGACATTTATTGACTTCTTATTCCTTAGAGTTTTCTTTGCATTGCAATTCCCTTTTATTAGTTAATTCTCACCTTAAGTTTTCATTGTTTTTCATTTTGTTGTGTTTTCTGACCCTTGTCTGGACACTAATACAAAATGGAATACAGCTGGGGCACCTGGGTGGCTCAGTCGGTTATGTTCCCTTTTTTGGGTCAGGTCATGATCTCACAGTTCATGATTTCGAGCCTGTCACTGGGCTCTGTGGTGACAGGTTTGGATTCTGTCTCCCTCTCTGTTTGCCTGTCCCTGGGTTGCTCTCTCTCTCTCAAAAATAAACATTAAAAAATTTGAAAAACAACCAAAATGGAATATAATTACTCAAAAATGAAGATTTCTTCTCTGCTTTCATTTCTAGTCAAGTGTTTAAATGACAATTTTATTAATGAGATTCATTGGCTCTAAGAGCAAAAATTATTAGCTGACCTTATAAGAAGAATAACAATCTGTGGATTTAACAATCTATAAGCATACCTTCTATCATTGCCACAACCTGCTCAGTAATGCCTACTGCCATGTCATTTACTGAGAATTGTTGAGTACCATCCCTCTCACCAATATTTCAGACTGATTGCAAGTCTTTTTCAAATATGTGCTTGTTTGTTTTTTCCAAATGCATTTTAATGTCTGTGAAAAACAATGATGAATTCAAGATGGTTGGGAGGTATGCCTTTGTCTTAAGTGATGAGATAAGGGATTGGGTAAAGGTACATGGGAAAAAGGAAGGATCAAATCTTCTGGACCACCTTGATGCTGAGGTGCAAACCAATTTGGGGACAATAAAGCACAGGGATTTTTGCTATGACAGATTATTTGCATTCCATGTAGACCTTGCATTTTGGAAAATCTTAAAATCCTCTGGGCTTATTATAGAAATAAGGTCAAGCCAGTGCACTTAAAACTAGTATAAATCTATAACAGGAATGTACACATGTGACAACAAATCAAACAAAACCTTGGGACATTAAGAAGTAATTTCATTAGTGAAGGCATGCAGCTCATTATGGCTCTAGACTTACTACAGGGCTAGTAAGATTACACACACCCCCCCCCCCAAATGAAAGTTAAAGTGAAAATACTGGCTTGCTGACCCCATGATAAGGCAGATGGAACTGGACCTCTAAGCATTAGGGGGAGTCAAAACATTGTAGGAACCTAGAACTGTATAAGGCTCAGGATTTACATCTTTATGAAAGAATAGTCTGCAAGCATTTCCTTTATCATTAAAACAACCTGGGCAATATCCATGCTTGGTCCTTTCTTGCTGAAGATTATAATTCTGTTAATGATATTCTGGCTGCCTTAACTGCAAAAAATAGTCCATACTCCAACATATGTCCATTGTATTGTACATGATTTTCCTGTTTTCCAGTCACTGCTAAGTTAATTGTTTTAGAAACATGTGTTGTAGTAGAATGCAATGTATATGAAAGCTGAATACCTAAAAATTGATTTCCTCAAAATTCTGTGTTCAGTTACCTTGTTTGTGTTACTCCTACAGATAAGCTTATCTCAGCTGCAAGTCTGATGGCTTATACCATTAATCATTTAATTTTTTTTACAGTATGATGGAAGACATAGTAAAAATATAAATGCAAAGTCTGATATACAAAGCAGGGTGCTCTTTTACTTATGGGTAGTACAAATTATGTTACCAACCATGTTTGTCTTTAATTGTCAAAAGATCAGAACAAAACAGAATTTAAATACTAATTTTTATAAGTGTTGTATCCCATGTATTTTATCCAATCTGTCATGATGAATGAGTGAATAAAAGATTCTACAGATTACATTTTCTTCCTGTATTTTTTGTTTTGAATTAGAATTCCACACTTCTAGAGCAGAATATACATAAACTAGAAAAATATAGATAGGAATTATTTTTCCCTAATTAGGGAATAAAGTGGTATATACATTATTTCTAGGAGAAAATGTTTGAGCTCTGAGTTACTTTTCTTAAATATATTTTAGTTACTTTCAAAATAATAGACAAGGGAATATCTGAAGACCTATTATTTTATAAGTTTTGACAATCTGTAGAATGTACCAGAATGACCTAATTATGTCTGGAATTAAAGAATTCTACATTCAAAATAAAAATTCAGTCTTTATTAAAATAATAACACTAACAAACTGGTTAAAGTTGGTTGCAACATATGTTGTTAATCAGTTCTTTATGAAACATTTTAATCACTGGGGAATTATTTTTTAATATGATATAATATCAATTTGGGGGGTGCTTGTCAAAAGATCCTTTATTGAAATATTTTCTTTTGTAGTTTTTAACTAGCTAGGCATTCTACTGAAGCACTTCTGATGTCATCTATGATGTCATCAGGGTGGCAGCCATCAGCATTGCAGCCCACAGACCAGGCGGTCACCAGGATCCCTTGAATGGTTCCCTCCTCTGGCTAAAGATCAGGGCTATATTTGATGAGGCAGTGTTGACACTCTCATCAAAAGTGTCCACAGTGCTTAATATTTTTGTCTGTTTCTCTCTGTCTTTTGGTGGTTCCTTCAAGGCTTTGAAAATCAGGGCAGAAACAGAAGGTCCCACTTCAATCTGGACCTGTATCTCTGAATGGTTGGTTTCACTGTAATTCTCAGGCCCTTCTAAGCACCGTTTGCCTTGGTAATGTCATCACCAAACTTTTTTGGAAACAGAACCAGGGGGTTGATCTTCCACACCAGGGCAGACTCACACCAACTTCCCCAGTGGGGAACCTGAGGTACAGGACTTTGATCTCATTGGGGTCAAACATAGGTGACATGGTGGAGGCAGATGATACTGTGTAAACACGGATCCTGGAGGACTAAAGAGAGCTGCACCTGGGCCTCCTCTGAATTGAAAGCCAAAGGACTCAATATGAGTAATTTCTGAAAGCAAGTGAATACTCATAAAGAGTTGGTACCTACAAACATCGCTTTTATCACTAGTACAAAATTAGCTATATGAAAATGATATTTGTAAGACATATATTATTTACAAAATGGCTAACAAAGCCCCTTACTGAACAAACTCTTGCATGTAGCTGGAAGAGGTCATATCAGAGGATAGTCTAGGATAAATTTATGAAGGTAATTATAGCTCAGGAAGTACATTATTGAATTCAAATTTCAGCTCCATTCATTCCAAGGACAAGTTATACATGAGATTCAATTCTCTTATCTGCAAATGCAGACAGTAATAATACCTACCTCTTGTGGTTGCTGTGAAGATTAAATGAGTACATACAGTGCCTGACATATGGTGAAATCTTCAATAAGTGATAGTTAATATTACTGCAATTATTTTCAATGAAATCAAGATTTTTTTATATGACAATACAGGGATTAGATGAGGGTGATAATTTTTTACTTTTGTAATTATATTGAATGTTAGAAATGAATCTTAGTTTAGTGATGCATAGTAATTCTATTATTTCCATGGAAGACTCCAATTTTAACTATATAACTTTGTATCCTTCCATTATTAAACACAAATGTTTCTACTTAAATACTATAGAAAAGAAACAATACATAAAATATATTATCTATATATCAAATTTATTAGAGTTCCAAGAGGGAGTGTTTCCTGGGTTCTCTGCCTAAGACTAGATTTATCAATTTAAACCAAAAATAAAGTCCCTTGCTCACTTTTTAATTGGATAGTTGCTATTGAGTTATAGGAGTTTTTCATATGGTTTTGATAGTAATCCTTTATCATATGTTTAATTTGCAAAATATTTCCTTCTATTCTGTGGACTGCCCTTTTATTTTATTGATTGTGTTCTTTGATACAAATTTTTAATTTTAATGTGGTACAATTTATTTATTTTTTGTTTTATTGCTTGTACTTTAGCATTGCTAATGCTGTTATTTCCAAGAAATCATTGCCAAAACTTTTCCCATTTTCTAAGAGTTTTATCATTTTACTTCTTGCATTTGTAATCAATGAATTTCAGCTAATTTTTTTTTTTTTATTTCTAGGAGAGAGAGAGACAGCGTGAGCAGGGGAGTGTCAGAGAGAGAGGGAGTCACAGACCGAAACAGGCTCCAGGCTCTGAGCTGGCAGCCAGCACAGAGCCCGATGTGGGGCTCGAACCCACGAACCGCGAGAACATGACCTAAGCGAAAGTCGGACGCTTAACCGACTAAGCCACCCAGGCGCCCCAATTTCAGCTAATTTTTTAAATGTGTTTAACAGTCCAAGTTTATTTCTTTGCCTGTAGACATCTGGTTTTCCTACATTCATTTGTTGAAAACATTGTCTTTTCATGTTGGATGGGTTTTTCACCCTTGTCAAAAACCATTCACTCATATGTATGAGGGCTGATTTCTCAGCTCTCTATTCTATGCTAGTGGTGTATATGTCTCTGTTTATGTCAGTAATACCACAACAATGTAGAAATCACACTAGTGTAAACTTTGAAGTCAGACAGTATTAAGACCTTCAACTTTGTTCTTTGTCAAGACTGTTTTGGCTATTTGAGTTCCCTTAAGATTCCACATGAATTTTAGAATGGATTTCCATTTCTACAAAGAAACATCATTAGGATTTGTAACTGTTTTGTTAAATTAACAAGTGTTAAATAGAGCCCCAGGTGAATGATGGCAAGCACAGCTCAACAAAGACCTCAGGGGAAGGGGAAATAGAGAAGTTTGTTACTCAAAGGTCTTGGAAAAGGTACAACAGTATGTCTAGAGGTGACTGCATGGGGAGGTAAAGACAGGGTGCAGAGTGTGAGGGGCAGGACCTGGGGAATATGTTTTTATTAGTGTTCACAGAGGGGAGTGTTTTTAAGGTTTCCTGGGCTAAGGCTGGATTGGTAAATTCAAACCCCAAACAATAGGGGATTGGTAAAATCAGTAGGGTTCTTATTTAAAGGGCACACAGGGAGAAAGGAGTTAAGGCAGAAGAGAATATCACCAGGGGTGTTGAGGAAGACATATTAGGAACTTAAACTTCCTTGTGACTCTCCAGGATGTTATCTAGGGCATGCACTTGGGAGACAAGCTAGTGTCCATTCAACCAGCCACTTAGCACACAAAATTAATTCTGAGGAAGCAAAATCATGGAGTAGTTAAAGTCTCAACAGGATTTTGATAGAAATTGCATTGACTCTAGTTTTCAGCATACAAATCTTTTACATCTTTGGATAGGTTTATTCCTAGGTATTTTATGATTCTTGGTGCAATTGTAAGTGGGATCGATTTCTTGATTTCTCTTTCTGTTGCTTCATTTATTGGCCATTTGCAGCAACATGAATGGATGGAACTGGAGGGTATTATGCTAAGTGAAATAAGTCGGTCAGAGAAAGAGAGATATCATATGTTTTCACTCAGATGTGGAACTTGAGAAACTAAACAGAAGACCATGGTGGAAAGGAAGGGAAAAAGATAGTTACAAACAGAGAGGGAGGAGGCAAACCACAAGAGATTCTTAAATACCGAGAACAAACTGAGGGTTTATGGGGGTGAGGGAGAGGGGAAAGTGGGTGATGGGCATTGAGGAAGGCACTTGTTGGGATGAGTACTGGGTGCTGTATGGAAGTGATGGATCATGGGAATCTACCCCCAAAACCAAGAGCACACCGTTTACACTGTATGTTAGCCAATTTGACAGTAAATTATATTAATTAAAAAAAGAATTGCATTGACTCTGTAGATTCCTTTGTATAATATTGATGTCTTAACAGTATTGTCTTTAATCCATGAAAACAAGGTGTCTTTCTATTTATTTGTGTCATCATTGCCTCTTCCAGCTATATTCTGTAGGTTTCAACATACAACTCTTTTCATCTCCTTGGTTAAGTTGAATCCCAAGCATTATTTCTTTTTTTTTTATTTTTTTAATTATTTATTTATTTTTATTTATTTATTTATTTATTTAACAAATAGTTTATTGTCAAATTAGTTTCCACATAACACCCAGTGCTCTTCCCCACAAGTGTCCTCCTCCATGCCCATCCCCTCTCCCCCCCCACATCCATCAGTCCTCAGTTTTTGTCCGTATTCAAGAGTCTCATGGTTTGCCTCTCTCCCTTTCCCCCACCATTTCCCCCCTTCTTCTCCCCCTTGTTCCTCCGTCAAGTTCCTCCTAATCCTCCTATATGTGCAAACATATGATATTTGTCCTTTTCTGCCTGACTTATTTCGCTCAGCATAACACCCTCAAGTTCCTTCCATGTTGCTACACATGGCCAGATTTCATTGTTTCTCATTGTCATGTAGTATTCCATGGTATAGATAAACCACATCTTCTGGATCCATTCATCTGTTGATGGACACTTAGGCTCTTTCCATGTTTTAGCTATTGTGGAGAGTGCTGCTATGAACATTGGGGTACATGTGTTTCTATGCTTCAGCATTTCTGTATCCCTTGGGTAAATTCCTAGCAGTGCCAAGCATTATTTCTTTTCAATGTTGTAAATAATTTTTTTCTAATTTCCTTTGGGATTTTTCACTAGTATATAAAGTGGAAGTATGGTGTGTTTTATATCCTTTAATTTTGCTGAATTCATTTATTAGTTCTAATATTTTTTGTAGGGTTTTTAAGATTTTCTACAGATAAGATCATGTCATCTGCAACAGATATAAATTTATTTCTTCCTTTCCAGTTTAGCTGACTTTTATTTCTTTTTCTTGCTTAATTGGTCTGTGGAAAACTTCTGGTATTATCTTGAGTAGAAGTGATGAAAGTGGTCTTCCTTGTCTTGCACCTGATCATAAAGGAAAGGCTTTCAATCTCACCAAAGAGTACACTATGAGCTATGGGTTTTTCTACTATGGACTACTATGTCATGGTATATTCCTTCTATTCCTGGTTTGTTGAGTGTTTTTAGCATGAAAGTGTGTTAACTAATGTGATTTTTAAAGGAGTTTATAACTCCAAATTGACCATGAGGATGTTAAAAATGTTATGTCATTCCTTTCTCTGAAAAAATTCCAAATACAATTTGCTAAATTTATTAAGGTGCAAATAGTCAGAAGAGATATTTTCTTAGACTATACATAGGCAAGTAATCTGTAAAAACTGAAAAGTCAGAGAAAACTGAAAGTTGATTGGTAGGAATAGGAAGGTCAATTTCTTAGGTACTGTATTAGTAATACAAATTTTATCATGAGATCAGATAAGATATTAAATCTCTTCATTGTATACATTCATATTGTATACTTCATGTATTCTATACAAATTTTAAAAGAACATAGCATCCATTAGTATGAAGCAATAAACTTACAATTGATATTTCCTTTTTAATATATCTATATTTTCTAGTAGCACTTAAAATATAGTTCAAAAATCACTCCTATTAAGTAATTATTTAACAACTTTGAGTATCTTATTAGTGAAATTTATTCTATAAGAAAAAGTATCATGTAAGAAAAGTATTTTACTTTATTGACTAAAATGTAGATTTATTGATTGAAACACATTAAAATACATTGGAATTTTTTTCCTTCTAGTAATTGATATTATTATTATTTCAAATAATATAAAATGCTGCTGTTGCTTTTAAAAATCATTAATAATTAAACAGCCTCTTTTGCTCTAATTACTATAGTGACTGAAACACAGACTGTCAAATATATTGCTTAATAAAGAGTAAATGACAATGTTCTTCAAATATAGCTTTTGGTAGCACTAGCAAGATCTCAAGATTTAGAATTTTATACTAAATAATAAACATTTTCCTGTGATGAAATTAATCATATTCAATCCATAAAGAAAATATGTATGTAGTGGTTGAGGTCGGGTTGTATGGAGGAACGACTAGGTCATGGCAGAAATGATCCTGATAAATACTTTGATAGTTTGTATGATGGAAATTTATTCAGCAATAATTAAAAGAACAACAAAAATTAAACACCAACATAAATTTGGGCTATTTCAAAATAAAATTATAATACATGTTACTTCTAGAATTATTTTATATATTTTTAATCTTTATTTTCAAATCTAAAATAATTTAATTTTTATGAAATATAAAATTACTATCACTAGGCATTGGTTGAAGTGTGTGAGTCAGTTAATATGTAGCTTTGGATGGGCTTTAGCCTGTACTTGTGTCTTAAATATTGACAGGAATTAATTAGTTTAGAATTGGAGATTTTCCTCTCTAAAAAAAAAAAGAATTACATAAAAAAAAAAGAAAGGAAAGGAGATCTTCATTGTATATTAAAAATCAACTATGATAGACACTTGACATAAGAGAAAGCAAATGCTTGATGATTTAGGTTGGTAAATGCCAAATATGTGGTACTTGTTGAACACTTTTGAGGGAACAACCCCCAAAAAAGAGGATTAGGCATACAAGTTATATTTTAAATTAATCACTATTAATTTTGTACTGCTATTGAGCAATTTAACTGTTCTTTTGCTTTTTACTCTCCCCTTCTTGACAACTATTTCACACATTCTGACTCTCCAAATTTGTACTTTTCTCTGTACAACTTTTTTCTTTTTTTATATATATCTTTTAACATTTATTTATTTTTTAAAGATTTTTTTAATGTTTATTTATTTTTGAGAGAGAGAAAAAGGGAGACAGAAAGAGCCAGTGTGTAAGTAGGGGAGGAGCAGAGAGAGAGGGAGACACAGAATCTGAAACAAGCTCCAGGCTCTGAGCTGTCAGTGCAGAGCCTGACGCGGGGCTTGAACCCACAAACTGTGTGATCATGACCTGAGCCAAAGTCAGAAGCTTAACCGACTGAGCCACCCAGGCGCCCCATTTTAACATTTATTTTTGAGAGACAGAGCTTGAGCAGGGAAGGGGCAGAGAGAAAGGGAGACAGAATCTGAGGCAAGCTCCAGGCTCTGAGCTATCAGCACAGAGCCCGACACATGGCTGGAACCTGCCAACCAACTGTGAGATCATGACCTGAGCTGAGCAGGATGCTTAACCGACTGGGGCACTCAGGTGCCCACCCCCACACAACCCTGACATCTAGAGTTGAGCTGAGATCAAGGGTCAGATGCTTAACTGACTAAGCCACCCAGGCACCTCTCTGTGCACCTTTTAATTTACAACCTGGCTCCTACTTCACTGAAGAAATCCAGTAATTACAAAGGATTATACTCTAAGTATTCCATATACTCTAAGTACTCAATGACTCACCTACTAGTTTCCTTACCTTTATTTTCTGCTTCCAGATCTGCTACAATATGTTAATTGTTCATGTCTCAGTCAGGTCCTTTCAAAGACACATTTGTAATTCATTATCTTTCTTTTACTGAAGGTTATCAGTCTCACAAATCTCCCATTACTGTTCTACATCATTTATTTTCCTCTACTGAATCATTTCCATTATCACTTAAATACATGTTGGTTCTACCATTTTAATAATAATCATTTGTCTGATTTCATTTATCTTCTAGATACCACCCCTTTTCTCTCTTCTCCCCTTTCCATTAAAAATCCTTGAAAGAACTGGCTCTACCTTATGTCTCCAAAGCTTTTTACAGTCTCTGGTCTAAACAACCTTTATCAACATGGCTTCACTAAAACTGTTCTTGTCAAGCTCATTATATGTCACATAATTCACCCCACTCATTTTACATACTTTCCCCATTTTATCCCAGCACCCCAATGTGTTCTCCTCTCTCATCTTTCCACTTCTCCCCATCCTGTTATGATTGGAAAATTCCAGAATTCAGTACTCCTTCCTACCTTCTTCTCTTTCTTTACCCTCTCCCCTGGGGATTTAATCCTGCCTCTTGGATTTAAATATCATCTATATGTTGATTTCCCCCAACTTCTAATTGTAAGCCTTAGCCTATCTTCTGACTTCTGAAATTTTATATCACAAAACATGCTTAGCATAGAAATTTGGGGATACAATTAACATCTCAAAGTTAACATGTATAAAGCTGAATTTCTTATGTTATTCCAGCCTGACCTCATCCTCACTCAGTCTGCAGTTTTCCACTTCGAAATTAATGTTAACTTCACCCTTCCAGTTGTTCAGTTGTAAAGCTTGAAATAATTTGCTACACCCCTTTTTTTCACAACAAATATATGAATTGTTTTCTTTTTTTACAAATATTTTTAAGTAATCTGTAACCCAGTGTGGGACTCGAACTCACAACCCCAAGATCAAGAGTCTCGTGCTCCATGGCCTGAGCCAGACAGGCACCCCTATATAAATTTTTTTCAAGGTTCACAATTAAATCACCTTAACTATGATACCTTACTCTATGCCATATGGATTTACATCAGCAGCCTTTTAACTGATGTTTCAGATTCCATCTTATTCTTTATACTCATAATAAGAATTACTCTTATAAAATGCAAATCATTCCACATCTCTGTTACAAATTTCCCATTGGTTTCCCATTTCCCTTAGGACAAAGGACAAATTCACATGGTTAAATACTACCTATCTCTAACCCATCTCTGACCTTATCTCTTCTCTCTTCCAGATCCCCTCTGCTATAGCAACACTGGATTCTGCTGATTCTAGAACACACCAGGCACTAACCTGCCATATAATCTTTGTTCTGTCTGTTGCCTCCATCTGGAATGTTCTTCCTCTGTATAACTTCCTCCAATTTCACCTCCTTGATATTTTTACTCAAATACCACTTTCTTAATGATGCCAACCCAACTACCCTGTATTCAATGTTTCCAACTTATTTGATGCTATTTACCCTAATTTTCCATAACCTCTATAACCTTATACTTTGTTATATAGCAAATTATTTTATATTTATAATATACTGTATTATTTATTACACTATTTTATTCTTGTCCTTTCTAGAATGTTGAGTGCAGAGATCATTTGAAGTTTTTTTCACAATAGATTCTAAGTGCACAGAAGAGTGCTTGCACATTCATAAATAATTACTGGGTGTATGAATAAGTAAATAACTGAACTTACATAATATGGAAATGTATTCACTTGCTACATTATAAAGCATGAACAAACATGTATATAAAAAGAATGACATAAAAAATAAGTTTCTGCATTAGACATTTTAACTTCATCATATAACACAATGGGCCATTGTGAATGTCTGTGGGTATTTTTGTTTTTGTTGTTGAGGTAATATTTATAAAGAAAGGAAAATAGATGAAAATTTCTACTTTTTAATTTTAAGTATTTTAAAATTGCAGTGTAAAATTAAACTGAGCTTGGTGTATTTACATTTAATTTTTTTGGGGTTTTGAATGATAAAATCAATGTACCATTAAGAAATATCAGGAAGTATGATATAAAGTAAAAGGAGAGACACTAGAGTATTAGATATTTAATGTAGTGCAATACACTAACTACATTCCAAATTTATTATGTGTGTCTTATTAATATTTTTATTATTAAAAATTAAAATCTTATTGATTAAAGAATAAAATACGGGGCGCCTGGGTGGCTTAGTCAGTTAAGCATCCGACTTTTGCTTAGGTCATGATTCGCGGTTCGTGGGTTCGAGCCCTGCGTCGGGCTCTGTGCTGACTGCCGGCTCAGAGCCTGGAGCCTATTTCAGAGTCTGTGTCTCCCTCTCTCTCTGACCCTCCCCTGCTCATGCTCTCTCTCTCTCTTTCTCCTAGAAATAAATAAAAATATTTTTTAAAAAAGAATAAAATACAACATAAATATTCTAGACTTTGAGCTAGATAATGTGAGTTCTAAATCTAATTCCACCACTATATTAGAAAGACAGACTGGGGCAAAATATTTGTTTTCTCCACTTGAGACTTTTCATTAGTATAATTTGGAAGTTCAATTATAGGACTAAGTTTCTTTCCAGGTCTGAAAATGTATGACTTTCTCAGATTTAAAAAAGTAATTTTAAGTATTTTAAAATGTTTTTAGAGTTGCAAGCTTTATTCTATGAGCTGTACAAGTGATAGGTCCCTTTTTAAAATAGTTACCCAGATGTTTCTACTTAAACTTTTAGATCCAATAGTCAATGGGTTGAGGAAAAGATGTATAAATTTTATGATTAAAATCACAACAGGCTTATAACAATTCAGAAGCTTCTTTTGTTCTATAAATTTTTGAATCATATTTTTATATTAAAACATGCTTTGTTAAAAACAATAACGATTTTTTTTAGAAAGAAAAATATTTTAATTTAATCTTCATGACAGCAAGATTTTAGGTTCAATTTTCTCAAATTTTAGAAGTACTCTTGGGATATTATTTCACCAGACTTTCACCTAGATTTCTCTGCATTTTCTTTGAAGTTATTTTATACTTTATTAATCTGGTTTTGTGTTCCATATTTACAGTTCTTAATTACTCAGGATTGTTCTCTTACAGGTTGTATGTTTCATCACACAGCATAATCACATCATGTGAATTACCTGTATCTGATACACTGTAGTGCTAGCTGTCCTTAAGAACACTAACCAACTGTGATACTTCTATGTAAGCACATTAGAAAGGGCTTAGTGTATATATGGAGATAGAATATACATAGATACATTTCTTTTTATTTTATTTTATTATTTTCTTTTTTTAAGAAAGAGAAGTGAGACAGAGTATGGGCGGGGGAGGTGCAGAGAGAGAAGGAGACACAGAATCTGAAGCAGGTTCCAGGCTCTGAGCTGTCAGCAGAGAGTGCAATATGGGGCTCGAACCCACAAACCATGAGATCATGACCTGAGCTGAAGTCGGAAGCTTAACTGACTGAGCCACCCAGGGACCCCCATAAATACATTTCTTAAACTTTATCAGCACACACCTAGGAATGTCAAATTCCAGGATGAAGAATAGTATTATGTGATATATCTATAAGAGAAAAAGATTTCAACAGCATTTAGTGAATAAAATGTGACATATTACTGATAGCTATTAGTGAAAGTAGTCTGAGTTTACATAAAGAAAATTCATATCTTAGGCAAAATGATGGGAAAGAAGCAAGAATTGCATTCTCTATGCCTAAAGTTTACCTAATTTTTGAGTGTTTTTGGTTTGCTCACAGTTTGAGATATATGGGCTAGGAACTCTCAATAATGAGTAAGTATTATCAACTACTACTTTTAAAATGAGATATTGAGACAAGCACAGAAAGAGATATTTAATCCATCATTTTGGTTTTAATTTTCACAAGCCTGCATATTTTTAAATTTCCTTGTATCATTTATAGGTCTTTTTCATCTCTCAAGGACACATGTCAAAACAATGAATAGAATATATCACCAATGTTTAGAACGTGGTACATGTGGGAAATTGAACTAGACATGTTTTAGTCCTTATCTAAATTCTTTAAAGGTTAAATTCTCACAACAATGCAAGGTAGCTATCAGTCCCATTTCACAACGATGAATCAGTATCAGGATGAAAGGAATTGCCTAAGCTCAAACAGTTGCAGTAATTTTTTCAGCTATATACACTATTTGCAATGGGCATATTCACAAGTATGGGTATGTATTCAAATTCAGGACTGCTTCACTGAAGTTACTACATATGAATTCTTATGTTTCTTAGAAAGTTGATACCAGTAAATGATTATTAGCAAATCTTACAATGTTCTAGTGACTAGCATCATGTGATTATCATAGAGAAATTAATTCTTTTAGAAAAGACTCTTAAGTATAGAGAACAAACTGATGGTTACCAGAGGGAAGAGATGGAGGAATGGCTTAAATAGGTGATGGGGATTAAGGAGTGCACTTGCTGTGATGAGCTCTGGGTGTTGTATGGAAGTGTTGAATAATTATATCATATGCTTGAAACTAATATTATACTGTATGTTTCCTAACTGTAATTTAAACAAAAACTTTAAAAAAGAAAAGTATTTTTAGAGTCAACAAGCAACATAAAGCATGTTTAATACTTTATATTGTGTTTATTATAAAAGAAAAAACATTTTACCAACAGAAGGTCTTACCTTCTATACTGTTGTATATTTTTGTGATTTACTGAAATATTAGAGGGAAATAGTGTTGTTAAACAATACTTTCAATAGCTCTACAAGCACAGTGGGAAACATGATTTTATAAGAAATTAGTTATAAGATTATTGTATACTTTTCCATATGATCTCCAATCTGATGCATTTTTATTGTATCCTAGAACATGTTGCCTGTGCTCACTGTAGATATAAAGTAATGCTGAATTCAGCAACATCATAAAGGGGCTTACAGTATAAGCAAAGACATCTGTTAATAGTACCAGGAATACATGAGAACTGTGGTGCTCAAATAGCTTTGTTATCAAAGCATCGCCTCCTAATTCATTTTTACAGCAAATGGAAGCCTCATTTTTCATGGCTTGGTAGTTGCCTTCAAACATATCAGTAATTTCAAATGCAATCATTTCTATGCAGCCAATTTTATTTTAAAACAGAAGATGGAATCGTTAATGTTCGGTTGATGGGTAGACAGCCTCTCCAGCAGCTGCTTGCCTCAATCTCTGCTTGATATTTTAAAATTGATTTTAAAATAATATTTTAATAAAATTTAGGAAGTTTGATTTTATATAAGAATTGGGTATGATTTCCAATTATACGAAACTGAAAAATTATAAACGTTCTCTCTTAGAGACTTAAAACTGGTCATTTAATTTCTCATATATTTGGTAGCTGAGAATATTTTTACATAGGAAAATGAAAATATTAAAAATTTATGATTAACATATATCACAAGAGAATATCTATAAATAAGAGATATTTAAAAACAACAGCATCCTTTATGGAACAATTACAAGTACTGGGAAATTATTACTTTTTCTGATTCCTGATATTTTGGATATTATGCTGGGAAATTATATGACTGTGTATAAATTTAACTTTTTCAAATAGGTTACTTCATATACCACTTTTAAATCACATATTCCAAAGTAGTGATGACAATTTGTTATTTATGTATTCCTGAATACATATGAAATAAAATAACCTTAACCCTAAATATGTCACTCTTGACTTCCAGGTCAAATATTAGTGTTTGCCTAAAGAATGTTATATTGAAGTTTGGTAAAATTTTATAAACACATTACTACATTATTTTGTCTTGAAATTGCAGCAATAACAATATTATTTGATGGCTCAGTTAAGCACTTGTATAAAAGAGTTTAATGCTTCTCAAATACTCCAAGATATAAAAAATGAAGTTTGATGAAAATTAAATGGCACCAGCAGCACTATAGGGATCTATAACCATAATAAAACAATAGAAATAAAGTAATGATACATTTTATCATGGAACAAACAGCATGGCATACTATATAAATGAGGATATGGGATAAACTGGCAAGTTTAGCAGATGACACAATTACTACTACTAATAGTAATATTTTTATTTTATATGTAAATTATAATCTATAGTTATAATTTCCATTTATATTCTTCAAACATGTTTTCACTGTTCTTTATACAGTAACATGTTTTTCTTCACAATTCTACCAAGAAAATGCCATTATTATCTGCTGTTAATATATGAAGTTTCAGAAGGAAAATAACATAAACCACATAACTAATATATAATGAGACCAGGATTTGTGTGCAATTGGACAGTCACCACAGGCTATCACTTGAATTATGAATCACAAAGAATCATATATAGTAATTTTCAAAAATCATTTTTTTAACAATGGCCATGAGGACAGATGGTAGACAAAAAGCTGTGAAACTCTCTCTTAAACTCCTGATATCACGATCCGATGTCACTTTCAGAAGCAGAGGCATTGTAAGCAAAGGGCGTGTGTCTGTGACATGGTAGAGAATAAAGCCAAGGGAGACAGTGGCCTGTTGTGTTGCCATATTGAACAAATGGGCGGTTTATGATATGAAACACATCCTATCACTGGAGGTTAGACCATCTAGGAACATCAGTGCTCCAGTGTCACCTACGGTATCTATCTCTGCTCCTTTAATGCCAGCTCCCTGAGAAATTTGCAGACCGGTAACTATATCACCTTCCTCAACCTCTGAGACACCAGAAACCCCATGGAAGACACTGCGGGAAACAAGAATTCCATCAGCTTAGCATTGCACTCATGTCTAAGACATTTCCCAAATGGGAATGGCAGGGTGACAGAGTCCTTCAAATGGCCTTTGGCAAAACAATCAAACTCAAGTGTCTGGCACAAAATTCATGAATGATCTGCATTAACGGACTCTATGCTGGAATCAGTATTTTGGCAGTGGTGCTGCTAACTTTTTGGTTATCATGATTACCAGGAAGTGTTTCTACATCAGAAACAAGCAGCAGCAACTAGATATGGTTTCATTTCAGGCCCTCTAATTGGAGTTTTGCAAAATCCATCTCTATGTGCATCCAAGCAGATGATACCTACTTTATTGAGGAGCATCTTTATATAATAGATGAAGACCCAGTGGCCTTCTACTGCTTTATGGCCATGAAATCAGAAGACAGTGATTGGATAATACTGTGAGAGATTCCTTTTGAGCTCCAGGGTCATTTTTCTCTGTCATTTCTGCCCGGCATTCCAACATGTCAGTGACACTGAGTAGAGTGATGGTAGCTCAAATTTATGTCGTATCAATTATATTGATAATACAGTCCTACTTTTTTATCTTAAAATGTACTCAATGTTTTTGGGCACTGCAGAGCTCTATTCTAAAATACTTTAAAGGTGTATTATTTATATTAATTAATTTATTTTAATGTTTATTTATTTTTGAGAGACCCTGAGAGAGAGCACATGCACAAGTGGGAGAGGGACAGAGGGAGAGGAAGACACAGAATCTGAAGCAGGATCCAGGCTCTGAGATGTTAGCACAAAGTCCAGTGTGGGGCTTGAACTCATGGACCATGAATGAGATCATGACCTGAGCTAAGTCGGACACTTAACCAACTGAGCCACTCAGGTTCCCCTAAAGGTATATAATTTTAGACCCCATGAACCCTATATCCTTCAAAAAAAAAACTTGCTGGGAAGATAGGAAATGGACTTCTATCTTGATCTCCCATCAAGGGGAGAAGAATGATAATTAAAAAGCAACAAATTTGATTTTAGAATTAAATACTTGGAACCATTTCATTATTATTTTTCCTCTTGTAAATGTTCTAAATGTTAGATGTCTTGGTTTCTAATGCTACAGGCCTCTTGTAAATATTCTAAATGTTACATATTTTGGACTTTAATTTATTAGAGACAATCATTTCCATACCCCCTTGCTGTATAGTAATAATTCCAATAAGATGGTATTTCTGAGAAGTCTTTGAAAAGCAAAAACACTGCAGAAAGGCAAGGATAGAAAAAATTGGATAGGAGGTGATTGCAACTGGGTGGCTCAGTTGGTTAATCATATGATTCTTGATTTCAGCTCAGGTCATGATTTTGCAGTTCATGAGTTCAAGCCCTGCAGTGGGCTCTGCGCTGACAGTGTGGAGCCTGTTTGGGAGTCTCTCTCTCTCTCTCTCTCTCTCTGTCTCTCTCTCTCTCTGCCCCCTCCCAACTCTAATAAACAAATAAACAAACTTAAACAAATTCCCAGTAGTTTTTAGCAATAACAGATCTATCATTAGTGTTCAGTAAATAATTTCTGTAATGTTGGGTTTCTAAATTTTTTGTAGTATGGTATCTTTTACTCAAATAACTTTGCTTGGAAAAAGTTAATGTTGGATAATTTGTCTATCATCTTATATTGAATATAAAATTTGTTAATAGATGAGAGGTAGAATGGGTAAGAGGGAGGTTTTTAGTTAATATGAAACCCTTTTCTATAAAGATATCAGTCTTGGAAAACTTACTGAATTTTGTTTTGTTTTTGATCTTTCAAGACACAGTTGAGATTCCATGATCTACAGCCTGTCTTGGGGCATTAGGATACTAATGAAATTAAGACTGTATATATTTATTTATTTTTAAATGTTTGTTTATTTGGAGAGAGAGAGAGAGACAGCTCAGGGAAGATGGAGAGAGAGAATATCCCAAGAAGGCTCCGTATAGAGCCTGATACAAGACTCAATCTCATGAACCATGAGAACGTGACTAGAGCCAAAAGAGTTGGCTGCTTAACCAACTGAGTCATCCATGTGCCCCAAGAGTGTAATTTAAACATAAGAAATTTTGCATGTCTTAAACTAGCTGAGCCAATCTTCCATTGATGCTTACTCTCTTTCTCAAAAAAAAAAAGTGTATATATATATATATATATATATATATATACTCTCTAGACTAAGAACTAAATTATCAAATTTATAGTAAAGGGATTATTTTATTAATATTTTCCCTAAAAGCAATATTTTTAAACAAAAAACCCCCTCATTTCCTTTGCTGTAAACAACAGAAAATTAGCATTCACAGTTTACCCTACCTGGTAGCAGAGTTGTGCTTTTAGACTTAAGCATTAACGTTTAAGACAAAAGCTAACAACAGTATGGGAAACACAACATAAGTTTAATCTGGGATGTGTTCTACTGAAATGGCTCCTAAAAGCATCCTCAAGATTTACAGGTTACTAAAGCCAATGCACACTTTGTGGTTTTGTATTCATCACTGTGTATTAAATCTTGCTTTTCAACAACTATTCCCCTACATAGAAAACATAGAACAATAGTCTGCTGATGCTAGAAGATTCCTCTTCTGAAAATATGAAAATCCTCAGAATTCACAGTGTTTTATTCTAATGATACCAAATAAAAATTGTTGACTTATAATTTACTTTCTTTTGTTTTTGTTTTTGCTTTTTTATTTTTTTATTTTTTAAATGGCTTATTTTCAAGTTGGTTTCCATATAATTTTTGCAGTTCTTCTGATAGTTTCTGAAGCAAGCATTCTAAGATAAGTACACTTAAAGCAAGGGAGAATTTGAAAATTGCCCTATTACCTCCATGAAACTTATTTCAGTGTTTCCAATTATGAAGTCCTAAAATCTTGAAATGCTCACATAGCTAATTATGCATATATTTTTGAGAATATTTTTTGAAAAGCCATCTTATGCCTTTGTGAATTTTTAAAATTATACACACAATAGTCAATTTAAGTTAAGTGGAATTAAAATTCTATATAACATACCTTGATTTTGCCCATCCTGGGAGAAACCTTGGGCACATATCCGTATCTTTAAGAAAGTCAATGAAGAACAATACCCGTAGGATAAGATAACATAACTCAATGTGTCTTACTGAAAATGCTGTCATCATCAAGACAGTATGGTATTGGCACAAAAACAGACACATAGACCAATGGAACAGAATTGACATGTTTCCAAAGAAGACATAAAGATGGCTAACATATACATGAGAAGATGTTCAACATCACTCATCATCAGGGAAATGCAAATCAAAGCCACAATGAGGTATCACAATACCAATGAGAATGGCTAAAATAAAAATGACAAGAAATAACAAGTTTTGGTGATGTGAAGAAAAGGGAACTTTTGTTCATTATTGGTGGGAATGTACAATAGTACAGCCACTGTGGAAAACAGTATAAAGTTTACTCAAAAAAATAAAAACAGAAATGCCATATGCTTCAATAAGTCCACTATTTAACCAAATAAAATTTGAGAAGATATATACATTCTAATGTCTATTGCAGCATTATTTAAAATAGCCAAGAGTTGGGGTGCCTGGGTGGCTTAGTCGGTTAAGCGTCCGACTTTCGCTTGGGTCATGATCTCACCGTTGGTGGGTTCGAGCCCCGCGTCGGGCTCTGTGCTGACTGCCAGCTGGGAGCCTGGAGCCTGTTTCAGAGTCTGTGACTCCCTCTCTCTCTGACCCTCCCCTGCTCACACTGTCTCTCTCTCTCTCCTCTCTCTCTCTCTCCTAGAAATAAATAAAACATTAAATAAATAAATAAATAAATAAATAAAATAGCCAAGATGTGGAAGCAACTTAGGTGTCCATCAATAGATGAATTGATAAGGCAAACACACACACACACACACACACACACACACACACACAGGAATATTACACAATCAAAAAGGATGAAATTGTGTCATTTGAGACAACATTGATGGACCTAGAAGGTATTATGCTAAGTAAAATAAGTCAGGACAGAGAATGACACATACCATATAATTCCACTCATAAAAGGGATCTAAAGAGAGGAAGGAAGGAAGGAAGGAAGGAAGGAAGGAAGGAAGGAAGGAAAGAAGGAAAAGAAAGAACAGAATCAGACTTTATTTTTTTTTAATGTTTTATTTATTTCTAGGAGAGAGAGAGAGAGACAGCGTGAGCAGGGGAGGGTCAGAGAGAGAGGGAGTCACAGACTGAAACAGGCTCCAGGCTCTGAGCTGGCAGTCAGCACAGAGCCCGACGCGGGGCTCGAACCCACTAATCGCGAGATCATGACCTAAGCGAAAGTCAGACGCTTAACCGACTAAGCCACCCAGGTGCCCCAGAATCAGACTTTAAAGTACAGAGAACTGATGGTTGCCAGAGAGGAGGGGAGTGAGTGGGGCATTGAACAAAACAAGTGAAGGGGAGTGGGAGATATAGGTTTCAATTGGAATGAATAACTCATGGGAGTAAAAGACACAGCATAAGGAATATAGGCAATGATAATATGATAGCAATGTAGCAGAAGGGATGGTAGCTACACTTGTGGTGAACTTGTCAACTCACTAAGCTGTACACCTGTAACTGATGTAACATTGTGTATCCACTCATATTTCTCTTTCTCAGCAAGGTCTGAGTTACTAGATTTTTTTCCCACATAAGAGAAGATACTACCTCAACAGTAGGAAAAAGGAAATCTGTTAGCCTTCTTTAATTACTTGGAAAAATTTCCTAATGAGGAGGAAAATTAGAATAACAGCCTATATTATGTGTGGAAAAATTAATTATCTTCTTAGATATTGGTTTGAGTAACAAGTCAAAAAAAAAATCTTGAGAGGGAGAATACCTCAGAGCTAGATGCAAATACAGATTCTTAATTTTCTTTACCACTGGCCATAGCTCCCTAAATTGATTAATTAAATTTTAAAGGATAACATTTAGTTTAATTTTAAAAACATGTTCTCAGAGAAGTCAAGATTCTTCTGATTTAGAAAGGCAAATCTATAATTTAGGTTTATAACAGCATTAAACTTATGTTCTGCTTGACTTCTTTTAAAGCAACCTCCATAGCTAAAGCTTTGATGAACTCTGTGTGCCTTTAGGAGAGTCATTTTGCCTTCTCTGGGGTTGTAAATAATGGATTAGCAATGTTTAATGTGTTCCTGAAAGCTAGTACTGCCTTGTTTAACACTATCTGTCAGTTATAATGATGCTGAAAGAGAACTCAATATGAAAGGAACATTGGGGAATGTATTGCTGCACAATTTAAATGTGAATGAATTTCTATCAATTGCTTCATTTTTAATGCAATTGCGTGTTACCTGTATCTCAAAAAGATAGCCCAGCATGTGACATTTGGTTTGATAACTCTTGACACTCAAAATATAGATGATGTTATAAGTTTGATTTAGATAGCATTAAAAAACCCTAAAATCTTACTATCTTTTTTTTAACGTGAAGACAGATATTTAGGGCATCATATGGTGCTAGAAAATTGTCTCAATTAAAAATATTCTTAAATGTCTATAATAAAGAATTTGAATAATCTGATTGTGAGTAGCTCTAAAATTTTTCTCAGCACAAAATTTTGATAGATGTAATATTCAGCTAGAAGTAGCAAATGAGTTAAAATATATTTGATATACTTGCCAACATCTTAAAATCAGATTCAGACAATATGTTTGAATTAATGTGAAATGTCAGCTCACCAATTGAGAAATCGTAGCTCAATTGCCTTACAAACTAGATTGGGCTCTCAGAACACAATTCCTACCACAGATTATTTTTCATATTAGAAAAGAGGAAGCGAGGGCACCTTGTGAGTTCTCATCAGTTGATTTGATTATAATAAAAAAGGCATCTTAAAAAGTGAATCTTGAGATATTCTAGGAAATGATCAAATGAGATGACCTCATATTAATTTACATGTGTCTGTACTGCCAAATGCTTCTAGACTTGAGTGTATTAATGAGCTAAAGACCACAAAAATGCTGTTAGTAATATATTTCCTTTTTTCTTCATAAAATTACACTTTATTGTGTAATATTTTTTAAAACATGGCACCTTGTGTTAAAGAAGCCCCATTTTTACAATTTGAAATTTACTATACAAAATTGACTTATTTTTAGAAGCAAATCCTTTTAGGATTATTTTGGTTAAGCATTGTAGGTATTTTAACGCCTAAATGTATGCACTAAATGTACATCTAAATAGCTGGGGTTTGATTTCACTCACATGAGTTGAGAACATTCATAGTAATATATACTAGAGTTCTGATCTACAAGCACAATTTTCTCATAAATACCCATAGTTAAGTATTGTTATATTTCCCACAAAGGATTTTGAATAAAGAAGTCTCCATTGGGATTTTATGTGATTCCATAATTCATAAAAAATCCAAAATTTCATAAAATATTAGTGGCAATAATAATAGGTATAATAATACTAATAATACTATCTAATGGCTGTGTGGTTTAAACTGTGTCAGGGTATTTTGCAAACTGTATTACATGAACCACTACACTGAAACATAATTTTATGTATATAATATAGTTAGTGCTCCCATTTTTAAAAATGAGAAACAGAGGGCACCTGGGTATCTCATTTGGTTAAGTGTCTGACTCTTGCTGACTCTTGCTTTTGGCTCAGGTCATGATCTCACAGTTTGTGTGATGGAGCCCTGTGTCAGGTTCTGTGCTGACAGTATGAACCCTGCTTGGGATTCTCTCTCTCACTCTCTCTCTACTCCTAACCCACTCATGTGCTCTCTCTCAAAATAAATAAACAAAAAAATAAAAATAAAAATAAAAATGGGAGTGGTATATAGAAATAATATAATTTGCTGAAGTTTATTACAGAAAAGGGTTAACTCAGCAGGTATTAATTACTCAAATCCAGCTCATTCCAAAGATGGCTCCTTCAGTTCTAGGAGATAAACTTTGAGCCCGTGAAACATTTTGCCTGATGAAAGCTTTTCTGGTATGTCTGAGACCATAATGTACCAATTGACAAGTTTATCCTAAAATGTGATTCATGGTGAACAAATGTGTTCTTTCTGTAGGGTAGACTGGAATCTGAGTAGCGGAGTTCAGTCACATGGGTACTGTATGACCACATGACTGACCCCAAATAAAAAACCCTGGACACCACGGCCCAGACAAGCTTCCCTGCTTGAAAATGTTCACATGTGTTGTCATATATCACTGCTGGGTGCAGTAAAAATAGCTTCATGCAAACCTACTGGGAGGGGACACCTGGAAGCCTGTGCCACATACTTCCTAGACATCACCTCATTCACTAACCCCCTTTGTTTAGTGTCACTATAATAAGTCAATACAATATTTCATATTGAATTCTATTTGCAGATCACATGACTTTATATCTAGAAAATGCTAAAGACTAAAATGTTGTTAGATTGAATCAATAAATTCTTTAATTTCCAGGATACAAAATTAACATATGAAGATCAGTAGCATTTCTATACTAATGCCACTGTTGTTACTAACAACAAATTAACTTAAAAGTTAAAGAAAACAGAGTCGCTTGGTTGGCTCATACTACTGGTTTTGGCTCAGGTTATGATCTCACAGTTTGTGGTTTGAGCCTGGCGTCAGTCTCCGTCCTGGCAATGCACAGCCTGCTTGGGATTTTGTGTCTCCCTTTATTTCTGCCCTTCCCCTGCTCTCTCTCTCTCAAAATAAATAAACATTTTTAAAAAGTTAAAGAAAACAATCCCATTTACAATATCATCAAAAGCAATAAAATACTTAGGAATAAATTTAACCAAGAAATTGAAAATCTCTACACTAAAAACCATAAGACATTGATGAAAGGAATCAAAGACACAAATATGAGATATCACACATTCATTAGGATTGGAAGAATTAGTATTGTTAAGATGTCCATACTACCCAAAGTCATCTATAGATGCAACCCCTATCAAGATTTCAATGGAATTTTTACAGAAGTAGAAAAACCACTACTAAAATGTTTAGGAACCACAAAAACCCTGAACAGACAAAGCAATCCTAAGAAAGAAAAAAGCAGGAGACCTCACATTCCTTATTTCAAACTATTTTATAAAGCAATGGTAATTAAAACAGCATAGTACAGGCATACACAAAGGCCAATGAAATAGAACTGAGAGCCCAGAACATAACCCATCAATATATGATCAAATCAACTCATATTTGACCAGGAAGCCAAGAATACTGATTGAAGAAAAGACAGTATCTTCAATAAATAGTGCTGGAATAATTGGATATTCTCATGTAAAGGAACAAAACTATACCCCTATCTTATACTACTAACAAAAATGAGCTTAAAATAGATTATAGACCTAAGTGTAGAAAACCATAAACCAGGCTATCCCAGCAGGCAGCACACACAGCCACCCTGTTTGAGTGGCTCAGAGTGGGGTTCAGGCCGAGAGCCATGGGTCATTCTCTGCTGTCGGTGCAGCTCCTGAGCATCATGGTTGGGTTGAGGTGCCGCGGTACCATGAGCCACCAGTATTTAAGAGATTATAGCATCTTAAGTCCACAGTGTTAAAAAATGAAACTTTTGGAGCACCTAGGTGGCTCACTCAGGTAAGCATCTGACTCTTGATCTCAGGTCAGGTCTTGGTCTCACAGTTCATTAGTTCAAGCCCCACATCTGCCTCTGCACTGACAGTGCAAAGCCTGATTGGAGTTCTCTCTCTGTCTCCCTCTGCCCCTACCCAGCTCATTCTCTCTCTCTCTCTCTCTGTCTCAACAAAGAAACTTAAACAAATCTAAAAGAAAACAAAAAACAAACCTTTTATAATAATATTTAGCATCATTCCACTGATCTTTCTCAAGAAATGATATCTAATTTTACTAATAACATTTACTAAGAACATGAAGGAGGTTAAGTAATTTCCAAAATAGTTGTCTGCTTACATAAATAGAACAGTTGGACAAGCTGTGAAAAGCCCAGAAAAACTACGTAATGTGATCTATTGCAGAAAGTGCACCAGATCTTTGTGACAGAAAAAACAGTGCCCTAGAAGTGGAGTCTATGACATGGCAAATAAAGAAAATGAACTCGCTTATGCAGACCACCTGCCTGAAACATTACACCATGATAGTCGAATATATTTGGTAAACTCAAGTGATTCTGGTTCTTTATAGACAGAAAGCCCATCATCAAAATATAGTGGGTTTTTTTCTGAGGTTTTTCAGGACCGTGAAACAATGGCACAGGTTTTATTCAGCATGAATTTGAGATTGAACACAGCTTTAACGTTCTGGAGAAACAGAAGTATAACTGAACTTGTAGCTTATTTGGTGAGGACAGAGACCTTGAATTTCTGATGGACTGCCCTCCTCTGCTCACCAATAATTTACAGAAGGAAAAAAATAAATGCCTCTCGCTGGCTGCTGTGTAGATTTGTTGCCTCTAGTGAAGTCCCTACTTAAAAGCAAATCTGAAGAATATATGATAGTTAATTTAAACTGGCTTTGAGCAGTCATAAAAAGACGGTGGTCAGACCTATCAACCAAAACAGAAATTATAAATGATGGAAATATTCAGATTTTAAAACAACAATTAAGTGGATTAGGGGGACAACAAAATCATCTTACCTTGGTTCCAGGATAAACTGGTTACATATCCAAGCCATATGAAGCCACTAATGAAACCCTACTTCACACTGAAGTAGAAAAATATACAAAAGGAGCAGCTTCAACTTCAATGAGGTGAAAATGAACCATGAAGATTGTTCACCATTGCCACATGTGGGACTTGCATTATTATTTGGAAACATTGTTTAAGAACTACAGGGTCTTAATGCAATCCTTTGTAAGAATATAATTTATACTATTTCAGAAAGAAGACAAGACCAAAAATCATTACTTTTTTAAAGATTGTGTTTTATGAAAAAAAAAACACTTAAATGTGTGCAGCTTTTCTTATTTTGAAAATCCTTTACAAGTTTAAAACTTGCAAATAACATAGCGAATAATTAATTTTAAATATTTGTTGTCTACATTGAGATACTACATATACAAAATGCCTTAATTATTAATAAGCCAATGTGTATGATACCAATATCTGTTTAAAACATTAAAACCAACCATATTTCTGGCATGATAAATCATGGAATTAAGTCAGGGGTTTCCACTCATTAGAATATTGTTAAAAACTTAATGTATACCATTTTTAAACTTGAGAATATTTTTAGTATCTCTGATACTTTTCCCAGAATCATTGTGTCATGTATATATGTGCTATTTCTATATATATAAAAAGTGAATATATATTTGTGCAAATTCTTAACCAGTAATGTCCATGGAGTTGGCAAATGTAAATTCACTTTTTGTTGCATAAAGATTTCTAATATTTTCAGTTCTGTATCATTTAAACTTTCTTCCTTTTAGTAAATTCACTAAATATTTCTAAATAAAAAAAAAGAAGAAGAAGAAAGAAAAACGTAAACCATACTGTCCTAGAAAACATAAAAATCCTTAGGAAAAAAATAGGAAAACTTTCCTTGACATGAGTCTTGGCAGGGATTTCTTAGGTATGTCACCTAAAGCACAAGCAACAAGATAAAATATAAACAAGTATAACTATATCAAACTAAAAGGGTCTGCAGAGCAGAAGAAGCAATCAACAAACTGAAAAGGTTATATACATAACAGGAGAAAATATTTGCAAACTACATATCTAATAAGGGGTTAAAGTTCAAACTATATAAAGAACTCCTACAATTCAACAGCAATAATTAAGAATCTTATAATTATTATAATAATTATATTTCCAATTAAAAACGGGCAAAGGAGCTAAATCAACATTTTTCCAAAGAATATATACAAATGACCAATAAGAACCTGACAAGATTCTCAACATCAGTGATTATACTGAAAATGCAAATCAAAACCACAACGAATGGCTACCACCAAAACAACAAGAGATAACAACTGCTGATAGGAACATATAGATAAGAAACTCTCATGCACTGTTGCTAGGAATGTAAATTGGTATAGTTACTATGGTATGGAGCCTCAATAAAAGATAATAATAGATCAATAGATCTATCATATGATCCAGTAATTTCACTTCTGGGGATTTATCCAATAAAAATGAAAATACTATGTAAGAGATATCTGCATCCCCATGTTCATAACAGCATCATTTACAATAGTGAAGATATGGAAACTCCCTAAGAGTTCATTGAAAGATGAATGGACAAAGAAGATGTGATATATACATACATATACACATGTACACAAATTAGAATATCATTCAGCCATTAAAAAAGAATAAAGTCCTACCATTTGTGAGAACATGGTTTGACCTTGAGGGCATTATGCTAAATGAAATGTCAGACAGTGAGAGGAAAATACTGTTAGATATCACTTATATTTTGGATCTTAAGGAAAAAAGATAACAGATGTTTCGTATACACTGTTATATGGTATAGATAAATATTGTTAAGAGTAAATCCTGAGTTCTTACCGCACAGAAATTTTTTTTTGTATTTTTGTATTTTTTTATAAAAGATGATGAATGGTAACTAAACTTGTGGTAATAATGTAACAATATATATAAGTAAAATCAGTATGCTATATACCTTATAGTGTTGTATGTCAATTATATCTCAATAAAACTGGGAAAAAACTTTAAAAAGACTTCTTATAGTTTTATTTTCACAGGAAAAATTGAATGGAATATAGATATATTTTACATAGACCCTGGCAATTATGAATCAAGCTGCCTAACATACTCATCAGTTTTTTGTGCAGACCTAAGTTTTCAACTTTGAAAAAATACTAAGGAAAGTTTTTGCTATATCAGATGGTAGGAGTATGTTTAGTTTTGTGAGAAACTGGCAAACTGTCTTCTCAAGTGTCTGCAGAATTGTGTATTCCCACCAGGAGTGAACAAGAGCATCTATTGTTTTATGCCCTCCCCGTCATTTGGCCATAATAATTGGTGTGTAGAGGTATCTCACTGGCTTTAATTTGCATTTGCCAGAGGAATTCACAAATATTTCACAAGTCTGTGACTCATCTTCTTATTCTGACTTTGTTTTTGAAATAGTATATGTTTTTAACTATAATGAAGTCCAGTATGTCAATCTTTTTCTTTCATGGATCATGACTTCGGTGTGTATCTAAAAAGTCATCACCATACACAGCGTGATTTAGGTTTTCTTCAGGGTTATCTTCTAGGAATTTATAGTGGTGCATTTTACTTTTAGATCTATGATCCATTTTAATTCAGTTTTGGTGAAGGGTAGAAGAGCTGTGGTAGATATTTTTTGCATGTGTATGTTCAGTTGTTCAGCATCATTTATTGAATACTATATTTGCTCCATTTTCATACTTTGTCATAGATTTGTTGGTCTAAAAATTATCATTTAATGCTATATTTCCCTTAGCTTCTCAAATGAGAAACTTCACTGGTTTCCATATATGTTCATATGTTGTTCATTTATTATTATATTCATTTTAGGTGGGCTTAATTTATGCCTATATTAAAGGCAAAACAAAAAGAAATGTCTCCTAATAAAGGACTAAAATCATTATTGCACAAGCTAATGTAGAACAGCAAATACTCTAAATGCCTACTTTACAAATATCACTCAGTCCAGAATAAGTTAACCGAATTCAAAATATCTACAACATATCATCTACAATGTTCGTTACATGGGTTTTGAAAATGCAAGAAATGTGAATAAAAAAACTGAATCAATTTTAAAATGAGCTATGGTTATGATTAGGAATTTTACATCTAAGAAGTAGTAAATGAAAATATATTCAAACTAATCAGTAATGAGAGAAATGCAAATAAAGTAACAATTTGAATTTTTAAATGTAACATCATAATAAATGAAGTAGCCTCATGTGGACCAGTGATTTAAAAAAAAGGGCCATGAAGTGAGGAGCATATTAAGCTCAATGTTCTGCATAAGAGGTCTAAAGCAAAATAAATACACAAATAAAAACAAGCCTTAGTTATTCACTTTTGGATCTCAAACCAATACGCTGAAGATCAAGACAGAAAATCTGAAGGAGTAACATTAGCATCAAGCAATGTGAGTCAGTCCTTTTTTCTCTCCCTTTTGATATACAACTAATTGAACGTCCACAGTTGAACTGAAGTATGTCTACACATTACAGTGGGACGTCTAGACTTCTACCCACCTGTACATCCAAAAGTGGGTGTATTGGACTTTTGAGAGGGCTGTTGGTACAAGGGGTTGGTGAAGCTGCCTCATCCCCATTTGCCACAACTGGGAAAAACAGGAATCTGGACAGTTGCAAATTCGCTAAACACCCATGGGAGAGAAAATTTGTGGAGCTTCAGCCACCTTATGGGAGAATCTCGAGTGGGATAGAGACAAGTTTGGAGGCAGAAGAGCAGGAAGAACTTGCTAAGGTGGTTTCCCTCTCAAGAGTGACACTACAGTGGAATTGGGTTTGTGGCCATGGCAGCTGCTACCTCTCTGCAAAAGACGTGGAAAGTGGAAGTGGCGAGTGGCAGACCATCTGATGCATGGACTGCAGCTGGAGGAACCTGGTTTTTTCCAGCTGTATCCCAGTTTCTGAGGAGGGACTTCTATGACTGGGAAGAGAGAGAAGAATGGGAAGAAAGCAGTCAAGAATATCAAATGACATTAAAGGAACACATTTCCTACTATCTGCATTGAGATTTCAGCAGGAGGTGCACCCATGGACCTCTGGGAGTCAACCCTAATCAAGGATCCCCCTATCTGGCCTGTGGGTACCCTCAATCCACTAAACCCACACCTCCCCCTCCCTGGTGCCAGCTTCTTGTACCCATTCACCAGTGCAGCCACCACAACCCAGTTTCAGTAAAAGAAATGAAAAACTTGAGCTATAGCACCACCTTCTGGAATGTGAAAGAAGGGTTTCTAATTTCTAGCTTGTTGAACTGAAAGAACCAAAGTAAACAAATTCTTGACTAGGAAGAGGTCTGCTAGTCAAATGTGAAAGCAGAAGCACGTATCATCAAACACTATAAAATTAAGTAAATATCGTATCAAAAAGAGAAAATAGTAATTCTTTAATAACAACACTCAAGGGAATGAAATATTGTCATCTGATAAATAATTCAAAATAACTGCTATGAATAAATTCAATAAGCTACAAGAAAACCCACAAAGGCAATTTAATGAATTCAGCAATGAAATTAATAAACATGAGTTCTTGACCAGAGGGCACCTGGGTGGCTCAGCTGGTTGTCTGACTCTTGATTTCCCTGCAGGTCACGATCTCATGGTTCAAGAGATTGAGCCCTTAGTGGAGTCGGGCTCTGTGCTGACAGCTGGAACCTACTTAGGATTCTCTTTCCTTCTCTCTCTCTGCTCCCACCCCTCAAAATAAATAAACTTTCAAAAAACAATAACTATATCTACTATAATTTGTTAATGAATTAGCATAAAAAGAGGTAAATTGTGGCATTAAAAATGTAAAAATAGAGGAAAAGAAGGATGGACACTTCATAGGAAATCAAATATAAGTGACTATTAGCATAAAATGGACTCTTTTATCTATGAGATGTTTTATGTAAACCTCATAGTAACTACAAAGCAAAAATGTTGAGTCATGAAACATAAAAAAAAGGGAGACTGAGCATATCACCATGGAAAACCACCAATTTAAAAATGTAGATAGAAGCAGAGGGAAAAGGAATCAGTTGAGATACAAAACAAGCAGAAGGCAAATGATGAAATTGTAGTCATAAGTCCTTGCATGTCAATAGTCACTCTAAATGTAAATTGTTGAGTTCACCAATCAAAAGCCACAGAGTGACTCAATCGGTTAAAAAAAAAAAAAAAGACCCAATTATATGCTGTCTACAGGAGACTCATTTTAGCTCTAAAGATACACAGGCACAAGGTGAAGGGGTGAAGGAGATACTCCAAGCAAATGAAAAACAAAAGAAAGTGGGAGTAGCCATACCTGTATCAGACAAAAATAGATTTCAAGTAAAAAATGGAAACAAAAGACAAAGAAGGCCTTTATATAATAAAGGGATTGATATATGAAAATTTAACATTTGTCAATTTAATATTGTCAATAAACATGCACCCAACATCAAAATACTAAAATATATTAAACAAACACTAACAGATCTAAAGGGAGACATGGACAACACACTAGTATGAGAATTTGATAACCCATCACCAGCAATGGATAGATCATCCTAAAAAAGTATTGATAAGAATATGTTCTAATTGAATCATAGTTCACAACAAATAGATGTAGTAATGTGCATAGAACATTTCAATGCAATAGCAGCACAATACACATTCTTCTCAAGTGCACATAGCACATTCTCCAAGACAGATCTTATGATAAGACACAAAACAAATCTTAAAATATGTAAGAAGACTGGAATCATACCAAATATGTTTTCTCACCACAATGAATAAAACTAGAAATCAATAAGTAGAAAGCTGAAAAATCTACAAATATATAGAAAAGAGTATCCTTATGAAACAATGTTAGAGAAAGAAAGCAAAACACAAATAATACTTAACTCAAAACAAATGAAAATCGAAATACAATGTATCAAACTTATTGGATGTAGTAAAAGCAGTTCACGGGAAAGTATATAGTGATAAATACATATACTAGGAAATCAGAAAGATGTCTAACAACCTGAATTTATACCTCAAGGAACTAGAAAGAGAAGAACAAATTAAGCCCAAAGTTAGTAGAAAAAAATAAAATGAAGATAAAGTAGAAATAAATAAAATAAGACAAAGAACTAGAAATGATCAACAAAACTAAGAGTTCTTCAAAAACATAAACAAAATTACAAACTTTTAGATACACTACCTAAGAAAAAAGAGAAAAGGCTATCTAATAAATAAAACTAGGAATAAAGAAGATATTGTAACTGTTACTACAGATAAACATAAGATCATAAGAGACTACTCTGAACAATTACATGTCAACAAAATAGATAACATAGAAGAAATGGGTAAATTCCTAGAAACACACAATCTATGAAGACTGAATTGGAAAGAAATGTAAAATCTGAATAGACCAATAATTAGCAAAGTAATTGAATAATTAAAAAAAAAAAACAAAAGAAAACCTCAACACAGAGAACTCCAGGACTAGATTATTTTACTTGTAAATTCTACCAAACATTTAAAAAATAATTAACACCAATCCTTCTCAAATGTTTACAGAAATTGAGGAAACACTTTCAAACTTATTCTATAAGAACAGTATTACCCTGGTACCAAGGTCAGAGAAGGACATCACCAAAAAAGATACCTATCGACCAATATCGCTAATGAATATAGATCAAAATTCTCAAGAAAATATTAGCAAACCAAATTCAAGAACACATTAAAAGGATTATATACCAAATGGGACTCATCCCTGGGATGCAAGAATGGTTCAACATACACAAATCAAAAAAATAATATATATTATTAAAATAAAAGCTAAAAACCACATGATTATGTCTCAATACATGAAGAAAAAAATTTTTGACAAAATACTACATTATTTCATGGTAAAAATCCTCAACAGACTGGATACAGAAGAAACATACCTCAACATAATAAAGACCAGACATGACAAATGCAGAAACTTATATACAATACAGAAAAATTAAAAGCTCTTCCTCTAAATCAGGAGCAAGACAAGGATACCCACTCTCACCGCTCTTAATATAGTACTGGAAGTTCTAGCTAGAGCAGTTCAGCAAGACAAAAGAATAAAAGGCATCCTAGTCAGGAAGAATTAAAAATGTCACCATATGCACCATATGTCACCATATGCAGATCATTTGATGATATAATTTTGTACATAAAAAATCACAAAGATTCAACCAAAAAACCTGTTGAAACTAATCAATTTCAGTAAAGCTGGATACATACAAAATTAGCTGCACTCCTATACACTAATGATGATACATCTGAAAAAGAAATAAACAAAATTATTCCATACACAAGAGCATCAACACCCTTCCCCCTAAACCTAGGAATACATTTATCCAAGGAAGTTAAAAATCCAAAAAACAAAATCTACAATGGCTTTGTTGAAACAGAGGATAACAAGAAAACAAAAATGAAAAGGCATCCTGTGTTCTTGGATAAGAGTAATTAATATTGTTAAAATGTATGTACTACTTAAAGCCATCTTTAAATTCAAAATACAATCTCTATCAAAATATCAATGGCATTCATCACAATAGGAAAAAAAACACAATCTTAAATTTATATGGAACCACAAAAGACCCCATATCACTGAAACAATCTTAAGGAAAAATGACAAATTTAGAGATTTCACATTTCCTGATTTCAAAATTCACTATAAAACTGTGGTAATAAAAACAGTATAGTACCAGCACAAGAATAGGTCCATAGACTGATGAAACAGAATAGAGCATGCAGAAATAAATCCATGCATCTATGGTTAACTAATACTTGACAATAATGCTTAAAACACATAACGTTGTTAAGAAAATTGGACATAAACACATTCAGAACAATGAAATTAGACCCCAATCTTATACTTCTCATAAAAATTAAATTGAAATGCATCAAAGATTGAAAAATAAGACCTGTAACTATAAAGCTCCTTGATGAAAATATAGAAGCAGCTCCTTGACATTGGCCTTGGCAGTGATTTTTTTTTTTGATATAGCAACAAAATTATAAACAACAAAAGCAAACACAGCAAATGTGACTACATCAAACTTAAAGTCCTCTGCACAGCAAAAGAAACAATTAACAAAATGAAAAGGCAACTTACAAAATGGGAGAAAATTTTTGAAAATCATGTATTGGATGAAAAGTTAAAATCCAAAGTATGTAAAGAACTCACACAACTCAATATCAAATCAAAACAACAACAAAAACAAAAGACACACAACTAATCCAATTTTAAAAATGGGCAAAAGACTTGAATAGTCATTTTTCCAAAGACACATCTAAATGGCCAACAAGCACCAGCAAAGGTATTCAATATCACTAATAACAATGGAAATGTAAATCAAAATTGGGGGGAGGGAGAGAGAGAAAAAGAGAGAGATAGAGAGAGAGAGAATCCCTATCAGGCTCAATGTTGTCAGCACAAAGCCTGATGCAGTGCTTGATCCCATGAACCCTGAGATCATGATCTGAGCAGAAATCAAGAGCCTGATGCTTAACGCACTAAACCATCCAGGCTCCCATTTACCTTTTGCAAACTTTAAAATCTTAACTAGAAGCAATCGTGCACACAATGATTTGGCCAACTAAATGTGAAAGGGATGGAATTAAAGAAAGAAGTGTAGCATTTTAATTTCAAGCCCATATACCATAAAGTTATAGTGCAATCCCATTATGCTGAAAGTGGATGTCTTTAATACTTAATTCTGTTGTATCAATGCTTAATAAAAAATTGATTCAGAGGGAAGACACTATAGAGTTGTAGATTCTTAACAGTATCACTAGCAATCATCATATTCTTGTTTCTGTATATAGAATCACTGTGACTACAGTTGATACCAGTTTGCTTTTAGAAAAAAAACCAATCTAAGCTTCATTATATCAATGCATGTAGCAGATAGGAGTATTAAATGAAATGGAGATGTTTACCAAAATATATTAAACAAAACTGCATTTAATAATATAGGAAAAACATTTTTGACATTTAAAAATTTCAACACAACTTTTATCTGATTTCCTAGTATATTTGTTTTTTTTTTTTTTTTTTTTAATGTTTTATTTATTTCTAGGAGAGAGAGAGACAGCGTGAGCAGGGGAGG